>NC_057867.1:77452267-77752267 GCF_019393635.1 Dromiciops gliroides | reverse complement strand
ATATACCACAAAAATGGGGAAGGACAAAAAAGTAACTCATGGATCAATAGCCTGAGACTTAACCATAAACCCATACTGTCATTTTCTCTCTCTCTCTCTCTCTCTCCCGCTTCCTTATTCCACAAAGAGGGGCTATAAAGCAGAAATAATCAAATTACTGGTTAATATAACTACTTAAAAACAGAAAAGTTGATCAGTGGCCAGACTATAAACAAGATTCAGAAACAAAATCATAATAAAATAGTCTCTGAAAAAGCCAAAGACTGCAACTGCTTGGTTAAGGACTCATTACTTTACAAAATCTGCTGAGAAAATCCAGCTGGAAACAATTCAAACAAAAAATCAGGTTTAGATGAATATCTCAAGCTATATTCTACAATAAACTTCAAATGGTTACATAACCAAGACAGAAAAATTGACATCATAAACAAATAATAGAAATACAGAAGAAAATACCTGATATAACTATGGATAGGGAAAGAGTTCTTGATCAAACAAAGGAAAGAGAGGATCACAGAAGACAAAAACCGGCAATTTTGATAACAAAAAATTGACAAGGTTTTGCACAGAAAAAAAACAAGGCAAATAAGTTGAGAAGGGATATAGTTAACTGGGAGAAATTTTAACTTCAAATTTCTTTGGTAAAGATCTGATATTCAGGATATATAAGCAATTGATTCAAATATACAACAAAAATCATTACACAATAGACAAATGGCCAAAGGATATGAATAGGTAGTTCTCAGAAGTGTAATCTATCAATAACCATATGAAAAATGCTCCAAATTGTTAATGAGAGAAATTAAAATTCAAACAATTCTAAGATTCCATATCATGTCAAATTAGACTGTCAATGATAGAAACAAAGAAAAGTGACAATTGTTGATGATATGTTGAAAGACACCCATGCTAGTTTACCATAGGCACAGCTGCAATCCAGTTCAATTGTTCTGGAAAGAAATTTGGAACTACACCCCAAAAAGCACCAACCTATAATTACCCCGTGACACAGAGATACCACTACCATTATGACCAATAGCTAGCTAGTTATATAGTACTTTAAGATTTGGTGCAAAGCTCTTTACAAATATTATCTCATTTTATCCTCACAACCACCCTGGGAGGAAAGTTCTATCATTATTCCTATTTTACTAAAGCAGGCAGAGGTTAAGTGACTTGCCCAGGATCACAAAACAAGTAAGTGCCCAAGGTGGGATTTTAATTCAGGTGTTCTTGACTCTAGGTCATACAGATAGAGTGATGACTCTATCCTTCAAAGAGGAAGATGGGAAAGGACTAGAATGTATAAAAATATTTAAAACAGCACTTTTTGCTGTATCTAAGAACTAGAAACTAAGGGGAAGTGGTCATTAAATGACTTATTAAACTATGGTGTATTAATGTGATGGACCATTATTGTGTTATAATATAAATGGGACAGACTGAGAAAAGTGGGGATATTTATATGAACTGATGCAAAATAACAATTTATACAATGTAAACATTTTTTAAATTTTATTTTCCAAATTACATGTAAAAGCAAATTTTGACATAAATTAAAAAAAATAACAGTGTGGGGGCAGCTAGGTGGGGCAGTGGATAAAGCACTGGCCCTGGATTCAGGAGGACCTGATTTCAAATCCGGACTCAGACACTTGACACTTACTAGCTGTGTGACCCTGGGCAAGTCACTTAACCCTCATTGCCTCACCAAAAAAAAAAAAAAAAAGAACTTAGTGTTCCAACTTCTCTTCTTCCCTCCTTTCCCACCCCCCACCCCAAGAACTCAAGCAATTCAATATAAATTATAGATGAGTAGTCATGGAAAACATATCTACACTGGCTAGGTTGTGAGAGAAACAAATAAAAACAAAACTTCAGATTAAGGAACTGTCTAAAAAAATGTGTTTCAGTCTGTTTTCAGATACCATCAGTTCTTTCTCTGTAGATGGATTGCAATTTTTATAAGTTCTTCAGAGTTATATTGGATCACTGCCTTGCTGCAAATAACCACATGCTTCCCAGATCATCTTACACTAATGCTGTTATTTTGTGTACAGTACATTTCTCTCTGCTTCAGTTCATGTGGGTCTTTCCAGGTTTTTCTGATAGCATCCTGTTCATCATTACTTTTATATAGTACCTTAAACTTGACAAAGTATTTTCTTCACAATAGCCCAGCAGAGTAGGTATCATACGTCTTACCATTACAGTCAATCATCATAACTATTTCCCTCTATCCTATTCTTGTTCAATGATATTTACTCTATTTTCTATCTTATTTTGCCCTATTCCTCCTCAAAAGTGTTTTGCTACTGACTGCCCCCTGCCCCGCTATACCCTCCCTTCATTCACTTTTCCCTCCTTATCCTCTTTTCCTCCTACTTTCCTGTAGGGTTAAATAGATTATTCCTCCCAACTGGATGTGTATGTTATTCCCTCCTTGAGCCCACTCTGATGAGGTTAAGGTCTTTGAGCTAATTCTGTTTTCTAAATTTTTCTTCCTCCCTCCCTCCTCAATTCTCCCTATGAAATAAAGCAATTCAATATATATCATACATGTGCTGTTATGCAGAACATGTTCACCTTCCTCAAAAGTGTTTTGCTTTTTACAGCTCCCTCCCCCAAACTTCCCTTCCCTCCTTCCCTTCTATCCCCCCCATCTCCTTCCCCTCCCACTTTTCTTCAGGGCAAATATATATTACTATACCCACTTGGGTATGTATGTTATTCCCTCTTTGAGCCATTTCTGATGATAGTAAGGTTCACTCACTCTCCCACTCCTTCCCCCTCTTCCCCTCCCCTCCATAAGCTTTTTTCTTGTTTCCTTCATGTGAGCTACCTCTCCCTAGTCCAACTCTCCCCTTCCCCCTCTTCCAGTCTATTCCTCCTGCCCCTCAACTCTATTTTCAAGATGTCATCATGAGTTAGCTAGGTGGCACAGTGGTCAAAGCAGCAGCCCTGGTTCCAGGAAGCCCAGGGCCCAAATTCGGCCCCAGACATAAGACAACCCACCCTGTTTGCTCCATAATGAACAAGGATACACAAAAAATAAATGCTTTACAAATAGCATCCCTTCATATTCAGTTCAGACCCGTGTCCTGTATGTATTCCTTACTAAAAAGTTCTTATGAGTTGGAATTATTATTTTCTCTTGTATGAATGTAAATACTTTAACCTTTAAATGTCCCTCGTGATTTCTTTTTCCTGTTTGTCTTTTTATGCTTCTCCAGGGTCTTGTATTTGAAAATCAAATTTTATATTCAGTTCAGGTCTTTTCATCACGAATGCCTGAAAGTCCTCTTTTTCATCGAAGTCCCATTTTTCCTCTGAAAGATTACACACAGTTTTGCTGGGTATGTGATTCTTGGCTATGGTCCCAGTTCCTTTGCCTTCTGGAATATCATATTCCATGCCCTCCGGTCCTTTTTTTCTTAATAGAATTTTATTTTCCAAAATATATGTAGAAACAAATTTTAACATCAATTTTTTAAAAAAATTGTTCCAACTTCTCTTCCTCCTCCATTCCCATCCCCCACCCACTAGACCTCAAGCATTTCAAAATAAGTTATACATGAGTAGTCATGGAAAACATTCCCACATTAGCTAGGTTGTGAGAGAAAACAGTCAAAAAACTCCCAAAACTTCAGACTGAGGAATTGTCAAAGAGAAAAAATTAAAAAAAAAAAAATGTGTTTCCAGGGGTAGCTAGGTGGCGCAGTGGACAGAGCACCGGCCCTGGAACCAGGAGCACCCGAGCCCAAATTCGGCCCCAGACACCGAACACCCACCAGCTGTGTGACCCCGGGCAAGCCACCCAACCCCAATTGCCTCACCAAAAAAAAAAAAAAAAAAGAAAGAAAAATGTGTTTCCATCTATTTTCAGATACTATCACTTCTTTCTCTGTAGATGGGTTGCCATTTTCATAAGTCCTTCAGGGTTATATTGGACCATTGCCTTGCTGAAAATAACCACATGCTTCCCAGCAGATTATTTTACACTATTGCTGTGATTTTGTATACAGTGCATTTCACTCTGCTTCAGTTCATGTGGGTCTTTCCAGGTTTTTCTAATAGTATCCTGTTCATCATAACCTAAATAAAGTACCTTAAACTTGACAAAGAATTTTCTTTATATTAGCCCAGCAAAGTCATCATAACTATTTCCCTCCATCCTATTCCCTTCCCATGATATTTACTCTATTTTCTATCTTTTAAACTACTCCTCCTCAAAAGTGTTTTACTTCTGACTGTCCCCTCCCCTACTCTTCACTCCCTTTTTTTCCACCCTTCCTTCCTTATCCTCTTCCCCTCATACTTTCCTGTAGGGTTAAATAGATTACTCTTCCCAAATGGGTGTGAATGTTATTCCCTCCATGAGCCAACTCTGATCAGTTTAAGGTTTTTGAGCTAACTCTATGTTCCAAATTTTCTTCCTCCCTCTCTCCTCAACCCTCCCTATGAAATCAAGCAATTCAATATGTCATACTTGTGCTGTTATGCAGAACATCTTTACCTTCCTCGAAAGTATTTTGCTTTTTACTACTCTCTCCCTGAATCTGTCCTTCCCTCCTCCCCCCCCCTTATCTCCCTCCCCTCCCTCAGGGCAAAAATATATTACTATACCCACCTGAGTATGTATGTTAGTCCTTCTTTGAGTCAATTCTGATGATATTAAGGTTCACTCACTCCCCAATTCCTTCCCCCTCTTCCCCTCCCCTCCATAAGCTTTTTTCTTGTTTCCTTCATGTGAACAACCTCTCCCCAGACCATCTCTCCCCTTCCCCCTCCCCCAGTCTATTTCTCCTACACCTCAACCCTATTTTAAGGATGTCATTATGGGTTAGTTAGGTGGCACAGTGGACAATGCACCAGCCCTGGACCCAGGAGGCCCCAAGCCCAGATCCGGCCCCAGACATAAGACACCCCACAAAGAACAAAACATGACATCCCTTCATATTCAGTTCAGACCTGTGTCCTCTGTTAAATCCTTACTGAGATATTTCTTATGAGTTTGAAGTATTATCTTCCCATGTAGGAATATAAATAGTTTGATCTTTTAATATCCCTCATGAAGTCTTTTTCCTGTTTGTCTTTTTCTGCTTCTCCAGGGTCTTGTATTTGAAAGTCAAATTTTCTATTCAATTCAGGTCTTTTCATAACAAATGCCTGAAAGTCTTCTTTCTCCTTGAAGTTCCATGTTTGCCTCTGAAAGATGATGCTTAGTTTTGCTGGGTACGTGATTTTTGGCTGTAGTCTCAGTTCCTTTGCCCTCTGGAATATCATATTCCATGCCCTCTGGTCCTTTAATGTAGAAGCTGCTAGATCTTGCTTTATCCTTATTGGAGCTCCACAGTATTTAAATTCCTTTTTTTGTAGCTGCTTGCAATATTTTCTCCTTGACCTGGGAGTTCTGGAATTTGGCTATAATATTCCTGGAGGTTTTCCTTTTGGGATCTCTTTCAGGAGGTGATCGGTGGATTCTTTCAATTTCTATTTTAGCTTCTGCTTCTAGAATATCAAGGCAATTTTCCCTCACAATCTCTTGGTGGATGGTGTCTAAGCTCTTGTTTTGGTTATGGTTTTCAGATAGTCCAATGATTTTCAAATTATCTCTCCTGGATTTATTTTCTAGATCAGCTGTTTTTCCAAGGAGATATTTCACATTGCCCTCTATTTTTTCATTCAGTTGGATTTGCTTTACTGTGTCTTGGTTTCTCATAAGGTCACTAGCTTCCATTGGTTCCATCCTAATTCTTAGGCAATTATTTTCAGCAGACAGTTTTTTAATCTCCTTTTCCATTTGGCTTTTCAAACTGTTGACTTTTTTCTCATGACTCTCCTGAATTGCTCTCATTTCTCTTTCCATTCCTTCCTCTCTTTCTCTACATCTTCGTTCTATCTCTCCTACTTTCTCTTCAAAGTCCCTTTTGAGAGCTTCCATGGCCTGAGACCAGTTCATATTTTTCTTGGAAGCTTTGGATGTTGGAGCTTTGACCCTATTATTATCTTCTTCTTCTGAGGATGTATTGTGGTCTACTTTTCCCCCAAAGAAGTTTTCGATGGTCTTCTGCTTTCTCTGCCTACTCATCCTGGCTTACTGTTTCTTGGCTTTTTACTCCTTAAAGTGTAGCGCTGCTTCCAGGACACACTGTTTGTGCTACAGTGTGGCCCAGGGGGTGATTGGGCTTCTTCTCAGCCTGCCTGGCTTATGAGTAATCACAGCCGCTTTCTCTTTGACCCAGAAACAGCCCCTCCGGTCCTTTAATGTAGATGCTGCTAGATCTTGTTTTATCCTTATTGGAGCTCCACAGTATTTGAATTCCTTTTTTCTAGCTGCTTGCAATATTTTCTCCTTGACCTGGGAGTTCTAGAATTTGGCTATAATATTCCAGGAGGTTTTCATTTGGGGATCTCTTTCAGGAGGTGATGGTAGATTCTTTCAATTGCTATTTTAATTTCTGCTTCTAGAATATCAGGGCAATTTTCCCTGACAATCTCTTGGAGGATGGAGTCTAAGCTCTTATTTTGGTCATGGTTTTCAGGTAGTCTAATGATTTTCAAGTTCTCTCTCCTGCCTTTATTTTCCAGGTCAGCTGGTTTTATGCACAAAATCAAGAAAATAGGGAAACTTTTGGTTAATTTGATTTTTAAAAAAAGAAAGAAGAAAACCAAATTACCAGTATCAAAAATGAAAGGGGTGAATTCACCACCAATGAAGTGGAAAATAAAGCAATAATTAGGAGCTACTTTGCTCAACTATATGCCAGTAAGTTTGACAATCTAAATGAAATGAATATTTACAAAAACATAAACTGCCCAGATTAACTGCCTAGAAGAGGAAATTAAATCCTTAAATAAGCCCATTTTAGAAAAAGAAATAGAACAAGCCATCAATGAACTCCCTAAGAAAAAATCTCCAGGGCCAGATGGATTTACAAGTGAATTCTACCAAACATTTAAAGAACAATTAATTCTAAAACACAATAAAAGCTTCTTTCCATAGTTAATTCATTGATTTGTTGAATTTATATACTTGTTTTTTAAAAATGAACTTTACAAAATTAATCTTTTATCCTCTCTCAAACACCAAAAGATTTCAACATTCACCTAAAAATCAAAAGCAAATGAGAATCAAGGCTTATCTTCTGCATAAAAATATATTTGGTATGGGAAACTGGAATAATAAATAAATAAATACATTTATCTCCCAGCAGAACAAAAATTCAGTTATCCATTTAAAGCATTGCCTCTCCTGAGTAACTAACAGAATAAATGGATAAAATCACTCAATCAGTCCAGTGAACTAATCTCATTTAAAAAGTGATCATGGGGCAGCTAACTGGTACAGTAGATAAAGCACCAGCCCTGGATTCAGGAGGACCTGAGTTCAGATCTGACTTCAGACACTTGACACTTATTAGCTGTGTGACCCTGGGCAAGTTACTTAACCCCCATTGCCCCACAAAAAAGGGAAACAGTAACCAAGCAGTAAAATTATTTTAAAATTGAAGTTCATCATTATATCTTGGTTATCTAAAAAATAAGAAATAAGCAAAAGATCATCTGAAAATGTGCTTCTCAAATTTAAAAGTGCATGGCAGCTGGGTGGAAGAAAGTGTTTTAATAAAATGGAAGGAGATATGGGAGCCCACACATTCATAACTGACAGGCTTTTCACCTTGAAAAAATCAGTCACAAAAATGAGCACAAGAACTCATTAATCCAACTCCCAGCATTATCACAGCCAAACTATCCTGCTTCTTCTGACGAAGAATATATAGTTTCCTCTATTAATGTTATTCAATACCTCCCAAATTTATTCTTGTTTATTTTAGAAAGCATGACAGCAAGACTAAAGTATTTATTAAACATTTCCCAGGTATAGTATCTATGATAAAATAAATGAAACATCTATAAGCTTGCAGTTAATTTAGCACAGTAGCTTTGTGGATAGATGGTTTTATTTGAAGGTTTGAATTCCACCTCGGATACTTTAGAATTGTGGGACCCTGGGTAAGTTGCGTCACCTCAGTGAGGTAGTTTCCTCACATGAGGAATATAAATGTTAATAGCAGTACTTACTTTATAGGGTAACATATGTAAAGTGCTTTAGAAACCTTAAGACACTAACACCACTACCACCATCATTATGATAATCACTACTCTTATTTCCTCTGCCAGGGAAGAAGACTAAAGGTTTCTTCAAGTTCTCCCTAGACTTATGCTTCTCTGCTTTAGAAGATACCATGAGATATCCAACAATTCACTGACATGTATACAGAGGCAAAACAAATGATTGCCTATTTCTGTAATGTGCAGTGTGTTAAAAGGCTATTTTAGCCAAAACACCCACCTCTCTTTCTTGGCCTGCCACAGGTCTCCAAATGATTATAATACCCATTTTTTGTCTAAGGCACTACGTTAAAATACAAAAGTTATGTGGGAGGAAGGATGAATTAAACTGTAAGCATCTATCAGTTCATCAGAATAATTGGTTAGTCTCTTAGCAAGGACCCAAAAATGGTTGTTGTTGTTTTTAATTTGAGAGAAAATTTCTGCATCTGAGGTGTTGCTTAGGCAGGGTACACTTGGATGGGTCACTGTGTTGAGGATGCTGGGGAGTCTGGAGGAAACAAGAGAGCCCTGGACATGTGTGCAGAGGTGTGCTAATTGGAATGGGGGGGGGGAGAAGAAATACCTAAAAAACAAAAATTTTACTGTTTTACATTGTAGCTAGGGCTAGCCCTGCTCAGTGGTGGCTGTCATGTGGTATTCTCTGAAATAATCAGGGTGCACATTGCCACCAACAGCTGGCTCAAGTTCAAGGAGACTGTCAAGCTAACCCAGACAGTGGAATGTGAAAAGGCCACCTCTATCTCCCGGAACATGGAAAAAATACAGAGAGAAACACATAATGAGTTTTCTAGAGTTAGTTTGCAGGCTCTGTGTCTGTGACTAACTGACAAATCAAGGAACATTACATAATAAATTATATGCAAGTGTTTATGTAGAGTCTCTTCCTCTGACCATTTTAAAGTAAAAGAAAATGAATATTTTTCAATGTAGTCATGTTCAGAGAAAGAGAATGAACTAGACCAATAGTTCTCAACCTGTGGTCCTTAGACTCCAGAGTGCAAGGGGTCCATCTCATGAAATTATTTGGTATAATAAGGAACTAAGAATACTTTAAAAAAAGAAATATCTTTTGCTTTTGTATCACTTTTAGTTGCCCCCTTTCCCCTCTCAAACAAATTAGCCCTTGCAGAAAAATATATAGACTCCTAAAATATAATTCAGCAAAACAAACCAAGTCTGACAGTCACACAAAGACAAACAGTGGATCCCAGAATACCAGAATTGAAAGGGACCTCAAGCACTAATGTAATCCAAATCATTCTGAAAAAAAAGTAGTTTTCGATGGTCTTCTGCTTTCTCTGCCTACTCATCCTGGCTTACTATTTCTTGGCTTTTAACTCATTTACACTTAAAAGACCTACAAAGGGAATGAACTAACCACCTCCTGAGGAAGTCCATTCCATTTCTGGACGCCACTAAATATAAAGAAATTTTTCCTGAAATCTAAGCTAAAAATACACTTTTGCAACCTCCATGCATTGTTCTTTGTCCTGCTTTCTGCGGCCAAACAGAATATGTCTATTCTGTCTTTCATGTGAAGGCCTTTCAAGAATTTCAAGACACTTATTGGAGTGTTTTGTTCAGACCGGTAGAAAATAGGGAAAGGTAAATGTCTGGGAGTACAAACAGGATAGAGGATATGTCTCTCCAAAGGAGAGAAGGCAGAGGGAAAATGTAACAATAATAATGATCCAAATAACAACAACAAATATTTCTGGAGCATCTACTATATGCCAGGCTATGTGCTAAGGGATTTACAAATATTATCTCATTTTCATCTTTACAACAACCTGGGAGGTATATGCTGTTATTATTTTACTATAACAGCTTTCTTTGTAGTACTCCTAAAACTAGAAATCGAAGCGCTTCCCACTTACTGGGAAATGATTACATAAATTATAGTATACCAATATAATGTAATATAATTATGTCATAAGAAATAATGAAATTGATAGTTTCAGAGGAAACTGGGAAGATTTATAAGAAAAGATTCCTAGTAAAGTAAGCAGATCTATGAGAATAATTTATACGATAACCACCTTAAAAAGAAAAAAAATAAATAATTGATCAAATAGAAATGAAGCCTGGGAAAAGATGTTCTGATTAGAATTCTTAAGACTCCCTACTCTCTAACCTTGCCAGAAAGGCAATGTTGTTACTTCTCACAATTACCCAGTATATTTTAAAGTTCAATATATAGAAACTATTCGGAACTTTCATGGATGAATATTATTTTCTCAGTTACAAATTGTTTCAATTGCATTTTACAAAACACACAATTCCCTCACTTTCATTATTAAAAGTTTACAATATAGTCAAATAAAAATTAATTTGTTTATTCACATGAAACAGATACTAGGTTGATGAGAATCACCATGGGCCTAAGGTCTTCTTTTATCTTAGGATAATAGAATATTTGGTCTCATGATAAGAAATAGAATGTCCTTCATTTAGTCATTAGCCAAAGTCAAGGATTGATGCTTTACTCTCTTGCTAGAGGTCATAGAAAGAACAAAAACGAGCCATTCTACCTTAGGATTCTTTCCTTAGTGGTGAGTGTATGGTAGTTTCACTAGTTGAACAACTGGCAGGTTCATTCCTTGATTTATTTTTATTTTTTTATTTTTTATTAATTTTTTTTGCAAGGCAATGAGGGTTAAGTGCCTTGCCCAGGGTCACACAGCTAGTTAAGTGTCAAGTGTCTGAGGCTGGATTTGAACTCAGGTCCTCCTGAATCCAAGGCCAGTGCTTTATCCACTGTGCCACCTAGCTGCCCCCATTCCTTGATTTATTAAAAGCAAAATGGTAGGGATCAAATTTTTAAGATGATAACTACATTTTTAAACTATTGGAGCCTCAGCTCCAATAAAACATATCTACCCAAGTGGATATATTTTACAGAATCAGAATTAATTGAGATTTAATTTTGCTAAAGCAATAAGGAAAACAAAATATATACATATATACATATATCATTTTCATTAAGAGTAAGGCAAGTAATAAATAAAAAAATGAAAATCATGCAGAGTACTAAAGGCATGCTTTTATCAACTGTTTTATTGTTGTCTTTGGTTTTACACCACAATCATTTTCTATTCCCTCGACTCACCCCACAAAAACACATCAAACCCTTCCCAGCAACAAGAAGTACACTTAAGTAAATTCAATGGACACAGTAACTATATCTTATTTTATACACCACAGTGCATACACATAGGCCTAATCTGCTTAGTTAAGAAAGGTTTGTCTGCTTTCTAGCTTGGAAACTGTTCCATATAATTTATTATGTTTTAATGATTTTGGTGATATTTTAAAAACTGTATGTGTGTATGCATATATATACATATACATATATCCTGATTCTTCTTTCTTCACTCTGAATAACTTAATAGAAGTCCTCCCATATTTCTCTGAATTCCTCATATTTGTTTTTTGTGGAGCAACAAAACTCTATTACACTCACATGCAATAATTTGTTCAGTCATTTCCCACTTGATAGACAATCTTTTTTGTTTGTTTGCTACCATAAAGAAGCAAACTATTAGGAAATTGTTATAAATGTAGCAAATGTGTTCCTCCATTAAATGAGGAAAAAGACAGAACCAGTGCAAAAGATTGTAAAATAAAACACAGTCTTTTGACTTACAAAAAAATTTCAGTAAGCATGGTATATGTCTTGCTTTCACAACAAGCCAAATGAACATTAAGAATGCTCTAGCTAGAGGAACAGCTAGGTGAAACAGTGGATAAAGCACCGGTCCTGGATTCAGAAGGACCTAGGTTCAAATCCAGCCTCAGACACTCAATACTTACTAGCTGTGTGACCCTGGGCAAGTCACTTAACCCTCATTGCCCCATCAAAAAAAAAAAAGAATGCTCCAACTAAAGTAAATTACTATGATGTTCTCCTAGGAGGGAAGTTGTATTTTGGGTCATCACAGTTGAGCACATTTATTGTTTTTAATGAGTTGAATCCTCCTGGCAATGCAATTTGATGAAAGTAATTTTGAATAACTTCAGATACCAGGTGAAAGAATGGGAGAAAAACGGCAAAATGACTTGTTAGCACACAAAGAACAAGACAGAAAGGAGGTCAAGAGCGAAGTTGTTAGGTATTTCTTAGCATTTCACTAAGTTAGTTTCAGATGTCCCGTTAAAAGAGTCAGGCTTCATTTTCATAAAGTAGCTTGGCAAGAGAAGGTTATTCATTGGTGTAAAAATAAGCATATTCGATAGCTAACGTTTAAGAATATGACAGGTACCACTGGAAGTGATTACATGTTTACATCTTTAAGATTGTACTTTTTTATGTGAAAGCATATTTGTAGATGTGAATTTTCTGTAATAATCAAAGAATCTATCTTGGAAAAATCTTTTCCAACATATACATTAAAACTATCTTATATTCTTGGCAGCAAGTATTTAGCTGAATAGAGATGCTAATAATGTCTCATCTCATCTATTTAGTTTATACTATGTCCTAGATATGTTCCTGAAATATCAAAAAGCTTTCAGTGACTCTATTAGTTTAAGAAGAATATAGAAAAAGCAGCTGTTATCTGTATTTCCCTCCCACCCACTTGAATATTAGAGTCAATTTAGTTTCCATCCTATATCTGATTGAGATGATTACACAGAAAGCCAGTGCTAATGATACAACTTTAAGCCAGGTGTGCAGCTTCTTCCTTCCATGCATGTACGCAAATTTTGAAAGCCACTCATACTGCCTGAATGAGGGCAGAACATTAGCTTGAAAATAGTGTGAGCTGGTTCCTAGAGTTTTCACTTAAGGTGAAAAAAAATGGTCCCATGGTCAATATTAGCTCACCTGAATTTAGCTGACATTACTTCAGTGTAAAAGGAACAAGATGAGAACAAGTTCTCAAATCCAAGGGAGGCAGAGAATTAAGCTATAAAGGAGATAGGAAATGATGAGCCATAACACTGGAATACATAAAGACATTGTTCCATATAGATGCTCCAAGTCTCTTCTTTCATTTACTTTGTCTTCATTTTTCCTCTTGTAACTGATAATCATCATGCTTCATTTCCTTTCCCGGTCATTTTTTAATTCAACATTTAAATAGATCTTCGATCTCTCTGAAATGGGCATTTCCCATAATGCTGCAGACAGTAACTCATCTAGGTTTTTACAGTCTGTACCACTCTTGCCTATATCCTGTCTCAAAATTCTCCACAGTGACCTCATGCAATGTAGTAAGGGACCTTTCCTAAAGTCTCTTAACATTCAAGTGCCAATGCTACATGTATAATATCTATCTATGAGACCTTGCTCTTGTTATTTGATCAACCAAGCTCCCATTATAGTTACATATCTACTCGCTAATCTTCTATGTTTTTTGTAAGCAAATTGGCATTGGCGATACACCTATTTATACCCACCATGAATCTCTCTGATGCCCTTTGACTATGATTTTCATTTGTGAGATTATAGTTCCTAATTTGTAGCCTTACACCATTCCCAGAAGAATATTGGCTTAAGTGAGCTTTTCTTTCAGGGAGAAATTTGGGGTCACTGAAATTGCTATGCAGTTTTCCAAATCCAATGTAGCCTGCTTTATTCCTGCTATTCATTTTTAGCAATTCATTGTCTGTCTTTACTGCTTATCTAAACTTTTCTACAGACCAAGTTAATAGGATATGCATCTAGCTACATGTCATTACCTGGACAAAAGTTTTTCTTCATGCATTTTCCTCCATTGATAGGTCAAGTTCTTTTAAGTGATTCTAGATCTCATTTAGGATTCTATTAAATATTTCAGGGCTTCATACAGTCAGTACAATGCAGTTCCCAAAAAGGAGGATCTGAAGGAGGTTAACATGCCTAGATCATCATTCTTCTATTTGTATTTTGAGCTGGATGTCCTCTGTTATATTACCAAATAACTTTTGCAAGTATTTGTCTTCCCAATTTGATGCTTTTTTTGGTATAAACAATCAGAGAATTTCTGAACAAAATTATCACAGGTCTTGAATCTGATAAGATTTTTAACATATGGATATGAGGAGAGATTTTAAGGCTACATACCTACACGTATTTTCATATTTTCATCCAATACCCTTGATGTGTACATAAATTACTTTCATAAAGATTTCAAAAATATGGGAAGGTAAGCATATTAGGTGGTTGCTATTGTTTTCTTCTCCATTATCTTTTTCAGTACTGATAATGTCCATAGTCTTTTTTTCTAAATGTTTCAGTATTTTCTCATTTATACTATCCTAAGAATTCATTTCTCAGTGCCCTTAAACTGTACTGCTCCAGCATGGACCCAATCTGTATAAACTTAGTCTGATCTAGCTGCTCTTTCTGTCTTTATATTTAATGTAATTTCTATTCCTTCCTATGATACACTAGGGACCATGATGTTTTGTTTGTTTTTTTGGTTTTTGTGTGAGGCAATTGAGGTTAAGTGACTTGCTCAGGGTCACACAGCTAGTAAGTGTCAAGGGTCTGAGGCTGGGTTTGAACTCAGGTCCTCCTGAATCCAGGGCTGGTGCTCTATCCACTGCGCCACCTTGCTGCCCCTAGGAACCATGATGTTAAGAGTTCAAATGGAGTGGCCACTAAAGGAGGAAATAGTTTGTAGAAATCTTGACATATTTTCCATTTATAGTCTACTGTTCCCCTTTAAGATTTATGCCTCAAATGATCTTTGGAAACTCTGGATTAAGTAGAGCTTATGCAGGGGCGGCTAGGTGGCGCAGTGGATAGAGCACCGGCCCTGGAGTCAGGAGGACCTGAGTTCAAATCCAGCCTCAGACACTTAACACTTACTAGCTGTGTGACCCTGGGCAAGTCACTTAACCCCAATTGCCTCACTAAAATAAATAAATAAATAAATAAAGTAGAGCTTATGCTAAACTTTTTGTCACTTTATTTTTCCTTTCAATATTTCTTATTATTTTGTGAGGCAATACTACTTATAATCTTCCTCCATGCTCTACTGCAAAATTTTTGCCTAGCATAGTGCTTGAACTATATTATGTTCTTAATAGATGCTTGTTTATCACTTGATATTCTATACTGGTATTTTGGTATACCTGTCATGGCAATCAATTTACAACAGCTAACCTTTAAAAGTGTTGATAGTCCACATCAATGTTTATTCCTTCATCCATTTTTCAGAGTCAATAACTTATGGAAATATTTCACATTGGAGCAGTTTTAACTGCATTCATATCTCCTCATTTTTATCCTTTTCTTTAATTTGGGGCTGATCTTGACATATTTGTTCCAAAAATGTATATGATTATATAGACAGACGATCCAGAAATGACACATTAATAGCAATTTTTCCTTTGTTACAAAATTTTGTTTTGTTCTTCCTTTCTTTTTTGGTATACTATTTAGTGCTTACCATGTACTCTGCCTTCTGACTCTCTCCTTGAAGTATTCATGACATGTAGGTAAAAGTAGGCTGTATAGCCCACAAGTCTTTGATATCTTTCTGAATTTTGAGTCATATTTTCCAAAACATTTTTCCTCTTTCCTATGTCCACTTTTGCACTGAAGTCACCAAGTAATAAAGTATAAGATGATTTGACTTAGAGGATCCTTTAGAATGTGTAGAATTTCTCTCCTCAGTTTCTCCAACAAATGTTAGCAAGTAAATGTAGATTAAGATAGTAACTTTCCAAATGCTCATCATGTGCATTACAAGACAAAATGGCCAAGTGTTCCTTGAAATATTTCTTGTTGCCTTTAAATTATAATAAAGCTAGTGCTGACAACTCTTTAATTTGTCTCTTCAAGGAAAACATGTGGGCCATTAAAAAAATTTTCACAAAAAAACCCACTTGCTCCAGGATCGAGTGAGGTAAGTCATATAAAGTGTTTTGCAAACCTTTAATTGCTATATAAAATATGAGCCATTATGTTCTATTTTCACATGTTTATTTTATTAAAATTTTAATTCAATTTTATTTTCAGTTGTTTTTTCTCTGTTCCAACTCTTCCTCCACCACCCATTGAGAATGCAAGAAAAGCAAAACATGTTATAAATACATGTAATCAAGAAAAACCAACTCCAGCATTAGCTATCGCCAAAAAGAAAAGAAAATGTTCATTCTCCACTCTGAGTCTATCAGCTTTCTCTGTCTCTCACTGGAGGTGAATAGTGTGTTTCATTTTGAGTCCTTTGGAATTGTGGTGGGTTATTGTATTGATAAACTTTTCTAAGTCTTTCAAAGTTGTTTATCTTTACAATATTGTTGTTACTGTATAAATTGTTCTCCTGCTTCTACTCATCTCATTTGCATCAGTTCACACTAGTTTTCCTAGGTTTTTCTGAAACCATACATGTCATCATTTCTTACAGCACAAAAATATTCCATCACCATCATATAAAAGAACTTCTTCAGTCATTCCACAATTAATGGGCATCTCCAAAGTTTCCAGTTCTTCACAACAATAAAAAGTTGCTATACATTTTTTGTATATATGGATCCTTTTCCTTCTTCTGATCCCTTTGGGGTATGGACCTAGTAGCAACATCTCTGGGTAGAAGGGTAAACACAGTTTAATAGTTTTTGGACATAGTTCCAAATGGCTTCACGGAATGACTAGACCAGTTTATAGCTACACCAACAGTACATTAAAGTACTTGTTTTGCCAAGCCCCTATGTCAGTTCCTTTTTTTAATCAACTTTGCCCATATTATGGGTGTGATAAGGTACCTCAGAGTTGTTTTAATGTGCATTTCTATAATTATGAGTGATGTAGAGGATTTTTTCATATGCTTCTTGATAGCTCTGATTACTTCCTCTGAAAACTGCCTATTCATATCCTTAGAGAATGGCTCTTATTCTAATAAATTTGACCCAGTTCCCTATATATCTTAGAAATGGGACCTTTATCAGAGAAATTTGCTATAAAGATCTCCCCCTCAAAATCTGTTCAGCTCTCTTCTAATAATAGCTGTACTGTTTTTCTTTATAGAAAACCTTTCTGATGCTATATGATCAAAATGGTCCATTTTTACCTGCTGTGAAATTCTATCTTTTGTTTGGTCATGAACTCCTTCCCTATCCATAGATCTGAAAGGTAATTACTTTCATGTTTCTCTAATCCAGCTATTATACTTTCAGAGTCAACATGAGGTAGTGGACAAAGTGCGGGATTTAGGGTCAAAAGACACTTGGATTCAAATCCTGTGTTAAGATACTGACTAGCTTTGTCACCCTGGGCAAGTAAACCCCTTTGAACCTCATTTTCCTCTTCAATAAAATATGTAGATAATAATAACACCTACTTCACAGAGTTGTAATGATCAAATGAGACAATCTAAAGAGATGTTACCATGACTTCTTATTATTATGTTGTCAGATGATTTCTATTTCCTTCTTTTTGTTTGCTTTGCATTTCAAGCTTGTCCTTATGTCTTTTATGACTTGCATATTCTTCTTTAGCATTTTATTTTCCCCCAATTACATGTAAAAACAACTTTAACATCCATTTTTAAAGCTTTGAGTTCCAGATTCTCTTCCTCCCTACCTCCCCACACCACCTTTGAGAAGGCAAGCAATTCAATATATAAGTTATACATGTGTAGTCATACAAAAGATTTCCATATTAGTCACGTTGTAAAAGAAAACAAAAAAAACTCAAGAAAAATAAAGTAAAAAAGTATGCTTCAATCTATATTCAGATACCGTAAGTTCTTTCTCTGGAGATGGAAAGCATTTTTCATCATAAATCCTTCAGAGTTATCTTGGATCATTGTAATACTGAAAGCAGCTAAATCATTCACAATATTGCTGTTACTTTGTACACAATACATTTCACTTTGCATCAGCTCATGTAAGTCTTTCCAGATTTTTCTGAGAGCATCCTGCTCATTGTGTTTTATGGCACAATATTATTTCCTCCTAATCACATACCACAATTTGTTTAGCCATTCCCTCATTGATGGACATACCCTCAGTTA
Source organism: Dromiciops gliroides (assembly GCF_019393635.1). Taxonomy (NCBI): domain Eukaryota; kingdom Metazoa; phylum Chordata; class Mammalia; order Microbiotheria; family Microbiotheriidae; genus Dromiciops; species Dromiciops gliroides. The sequence goes on along the minus strand of NC_057867.1, from coordinate 77,734,178 downwards.
GCAATTCTTTGCCACCAGAAAAAAAAGCTGCTATAAATACTTTTGTACCTATAGGTCTTTCCCCTTTTTGTTTTTTATCTTTTTTTGGATGTAGACCTAGTAGCGGTATTGCTGGGTCAAAGAGTATGCATGGTTTTATAGCTCTTTAGGCATAGTTCCAAATTGTTCTACAGAATGGTTGAATCAGTTTAACAACTTCACCAACAGTGTATTAATATCTTGTTTTCCCCATATCCCCTGCAATATTTGTCATTTTCCTCGGCTATCCTATTATCCAATCCAATAAGTATGAGGTATCGTTTGATTTGCAACTTTCCAATCATTAGTGAGTTAGAGCGTTTTCATATAGCTTTGATTACTTCATCTGAAAACTGTTCATGTTTTTGATCATTTATCAACTGAGGAATAACTCTTAATAAATTTGACTCAGTTCTCTATGTTTAAGAAATGAGGCCTTTATCAGAAAAAAAAACACCTTGTTTTAACATTTTTTCACAGTTACTATTGCTAACTGTATTTCCCTCCATCCTATTCTCTTCCCATGCATTTTATTCTATTCTCTATTTCCTTTTCACCCTGTCCCTCCTCAAAAGTGTTTTGCTGTGGGCAGCTAGATGCACAGTGCATAAAGCGCCAGTCCTGGATTCAGGGGGACCTGAGTTCAAATTTGACCTCAGACACTTGACACTTAACTAGCTCTGTGACCCTCGGGAAATCACTTAACCCTCATTGCCCCACCAAAAAGAAAAAGAAAAGAAACATATCTCACACACACACACACACACACACACACACACACACACAGTGTTTTGCCTCTAACTACCCCCTCCCTCCATCTTCCCTCCCTTCTATCATATCCCCCTTATCCCCTTCTCCTCCTACTTTCCTGCAGGGTAAGAGATTTCTATACCCAACGGAGGGTATGTTATTCCCTCTTTCAGCCAATTTTGATGAGAATAAAGTTCATTTAATTCCCCTCACTTCCCCCATCTTGACCTCCACTGTATATGTTTTTTTCTTCTTCATTGTGAGATAATTATCCCATTCCATCTTTCCCTTTTTCCCAGTGCATTCTCCTTGTCCCTTAATTTTATTTTTTAGATATCATCCCTTCATATTCAACTCACACCTGTGCCCTCTGTCTATATATAGTTCATCCAACTGCCCTAATAACGAAAAAGTTCTTATGAGTTACATGTATCATCTTCCCATGTAGGAATGTAAACAGTTTAACATTTTTAAAAATCCCTAATGATTTCCTTTTCCTGGTTACCTGTTTATGATTCTCTTGAATCTTGTATTTCAACGTCAAATTTTCTATTCAGCTCATGTGTCTTTTCATCAAGAATGCCCAAAGGTCATCTCTTTCAATGAATGCCAATTTTCTCCCTGACAGATTATACTCTGTTTTGCTGGGTAGGTGATTCTTGGTTGTAATCCCAATTCCTTTGTCCTTCAGATTATCATATTCCAAGCCCTCTGATCCTTTAATGTAGAAGCTGCTAAATGTTGTGTTATCCTGACTGTGGCTCCACAATACTTGAATTGTTTCTTTCTGGGTACTTGCAATATTTTCTCCTTAACCTGGGAGCTCTGAAATTTGGCTATCATATTCCTGGGAGTTTTCATTTGGGGATCTCTTTCAGGAGGTAATCAGTGGATTCTTTCCATTTCTAGTCTACCCTCTGGTTATAGAATATCAGGGCAGTTTTCTTTGATAAATTCTTGGAAGATGCTATCCAGTCTCTATTCTTGATCATGGCTTTCAGGTAATCCAATAATATTTAAATTACCTCTCCTGGATCTATTTCCCATGTCAGTTATTTATATAACAAGATATTTCACAGTCTTCTAATTTTCATTCTTTTTGTTTTGTCTTATTGTTTCTTTATTTCTCATGAAGTCATTAGCTTACATGTGTTTAATTATAATTTTAAAGTAATTTTCTTTTTTATCATAAAAATATTTTATTATTTTCTAGTTACAAGTAGAGAGAGTTTAACATTTGTTTTTACAAGATTTCTAGTTTCAAATTTTTCTCCCTCCCTCCTCACTCCCCAAGACAGCAAGCAATCTGATATAGGTTATATATGTACAATCACATTAAACATATTTCTGCATTAGTCATGCTGTGAAAGGAGAATCAGAGCAAAAGGGGAAAACCTCAAAAAAAGAAAATAAAAAAGTAGAAATAGTATGGTTCAATCTGCATCTAGATTCCACAGTTCTTTTTTTTCTGGATTTGAAGAGCATTTTCCATCATGAGTCCTTTGGAACTATCTTGGACCACTGTATTGCTGAGAAGAGTCAAGTCTATCACAGTTGATCAACACACATTGTTGTTGATATTGTGTACAATGTCCTCCTGGTTCTGATTATTTCACTCAGCATCAGTTCCTGTAAGTCCTTCCAGGTTTCTCTGAAATCACTATACTTCATTAGAATAGATCATTATAATGAGTACCATATTTCTTGTAGGAGAGAGAATTTGGAACTGAAAATGAAAATAAAATTAAGAAAAACGAACAAACATTGTAGACTAACTTTCCCTTTTTGAAAGGGTAGCAAAACTAGTAAAAAGAATGCTGAAGTTATTGTTTGCTTAGTTTTGGCAAAACATTTGGAAATTTTCATGCTATTCTTGAGGAAAATATGGAAGGATGTTGTAAGGGAAAGGCCGTTAGGTGCTGCAGCAGACGGGATTTCAATTCGGATTCAAGAAGCACAATAACATATTCTCTGTGACGGACTTGACTCTTCTCAGCAATACAATGGTCCGAGATAGTTCCAAATGACTCATGATGGAAAATGCCCTCCAAATCCATAAAAAAAGAACTATAGAATCTACATGTAGATTGAACCATACTATCTCTATTTTTTTGTTTTTTGAGGTTTTTCCTTTTTGCTATGATTCTTCTTGCACAGCATAACTAATGCAGAAATATGTTTAATGTCATTGTGCATATATAACCTATATTGGATTGCTAGCTGTCTTGGGGGGGGGCAGGGAGGAGAGGGAGGGAGAAAAAATTGAAAATAGAAATCTCATAAAAACAAATGTTGCAAACTATCTCTACATTTAACTGGAAAATAATAAAATGATTTTATGGAGGAAAAAAAGAAGATGATCCTAAATATTTCCTGTAAGAAAATTTCCCCAAGAATCTGTGAGGTGCTTGAAAATGTTTGGTGGGATACATGGATGTCGTAATTAGAGATGCCAAAATAAAGTTGGTATTTAATTGATGCATTAAAATATGAAAGCACATCTACCTACCACACTATCATTCATTTCTTTGAGATTCTGCATGCATCATTCTTTTATTGTTTTCAATGTCAGCAGAAGATTCAGCAAAATAATGACAAAACCATAAAGAAAAACAGAGGAGTATTATTTATTTCAGAGCTGATTCAGCTCTATGGTCTAGTGTATAAGGTAAATGCAAGTAAAGGCATTATTCTTTACAATGATAATCCCCTATTTTTCAGAATTTTTAACGAAATGAATTTTGACATCATGGTACCTTTCACACAGCTCTTTTCTTGACAAAATGCATCACTTTTGCAGTACTATATGAGGTTTTCTAGTTATATTTCCCCTTGCATGTCCCCATGAGTCTTTATAAATGAAAAGCTTAATGAAATTTAGTGTGTTCAGGCTTTCAATTAATCTTTATTTTGGCATCTTTAATCTTTCTAAGACAGTCTGCAACTGCTTAGATCTCTTAGTACTGGGACTTTTGTTAGCCTATATGGAAATAGGCACATTTTAAATTTCCTCTTTTCAATTTTTTAGAAATATTAAGCAGTTGGGGCAGCTAGGTGGTGCAGTGGATAGAGCGCCAGCCCTGGAGTCAGGAGGACCTGAGTACAAATCCGGCCTCAGACACTTAACACTTACTAGCTGTGTGACCTTGGGCAAGTCACTTAACCCCAATTGCCTCAATAAAAAAAAAAGACTCTTCCAGAAATATTAAGCAGTAACAAAATCACAGAATCTCAGAGTTGGAAGGGATCTCACAGAGGCCATCTAGTCCAATCTGTCCCTGAATAATTATCCCTCTTCGAAAAGAAATTAAAGGCAATGTGGTACAAGAGCAGAGAACAGAGAATTGTGAGCAACTGGGATGGAGTCCTGTCTCTGCTCCTTACTATCTATTATTTTTCCTCTTTGGATCTCTCATTTGCATCACCTATAACATGAGGGGGTTGGATCTGACAAACTTGAAGGATTCTTCCAGCATTAAGTCTATAATCCCATGATATTTTTATGCCCAACTAGTCTCATCCAAACCTTTTCTTGAAGACCTCCAACAAGAAGGAAACTTTTACCTCCAGAGGCAGCTTATTCCACTTAAGTATTAGATAAATCCGTAAGGAAGTTTTTTTTTTCTTGACAAGTCTAAATTTCTTTATTTGCAACTTCTACCCAATGCTTCTAGTTCAGTCCCCTGAAGTCAAACACTCTGGACAGACACACCTAAGAAGAATGGGGAGATTGAATTCTAAAACAGGACAGTCACTTAGGCATGGCTATTTACCTGAGACAGAGATAACGCCAGTGGTTGGGACTATCATTCCAAAAGAAAATTCTCCCTGATTCTAAAGAATCTTTCCCCCATTCCACCCCCAAGGGGAACTTTCCATAGTCAGATGGTCACCCCATCTGTCCCTCCACCATCTGTACTCTATAAAAGCTTTTGTCTTTCTTCTGTTAGATAAGCAAGATGTTTCTAAGATATCACCTCCCCTTAAGGGAAGTCTCTGACTTCCTTCTTGGTCAGCTTCAAAGCACTCAAATAAAAGACTATTTTCTTGTAATCAGATTGTGTGCAAGAGGGTATAATGCTTTAAAGAGGAATACCTATTTCTCTCGTTGTTTAGTGTTGAACTGAAGACTTAATTCCTAGATGACTTCTAAGGGCTTTTATGCTTTTATATGCTTTTCAGTGTAGCATCCTCTCCATGGGAGCTTCCCCAACTCCCACTCACAATGGTCCCCACAGGGGAGATGACTATTACTCTCAGGGTTAGAGGAATAACCGTGAGATACCTTGTCTCCTACTGGTCCCTTGTCTAGAGTGACACAGTTAGTAAAAGAGAAAGAGATAGTAGAGAGCATAGGGAAGGGAAAGGGGAGGCAAGATTTCTGCCCCGTCCCTTACATCTGAGACTGTAGTTGTTTGCTGATGGGCTGGTCCATCATAGTGATTAGCTCACTGCTTAACTTCCTCTGGTTATTTAAAGCTAGTTTACCCAAAAGCTTGTGAATTAGTTCAGCAGTTTTTAGAAGAAATCTCAAGGGAGGACAACTTGTGATAGCAGAACTGGAGAGTAAAGTAAGGAGAAGATTGAAGGAGACTTTCCTCTCAGCTGCATCTAGACGACGACGACGACTAATAATAATAATGATAATAATAATAATGATGATAATAATAATAATAATAATAATAATTCCTTACAAAGCACTTGCCCATATTATCTCATTTTCTCCTCCCAACAATCATGGAAGTGAGGTGTCCCATTTTACAGACTGCAAACCGAGATGGACAGATTAGTCAATGGAATCCGGATTAGAAGGCCTGAAAGCTATAGTAGACAACTGAATATTCCCTTGTTTCTAATTCAAATCCATTTTTGGCCCAGAATAGTCTAGTTTGGATGTCTAAGGTGCCCTGTTTTTACTGCCTTTTTAATGCTCTCCTTTACAGTGAGGATTCAAATAAAGTAAATGAGGAACTGAACACTTTAAATCATGTGATGAAATGACATAATAAAAGAATGAAGAAATTTTTAAATTGGCGTTGGGTATAAGTCTCTGGAAGCATTTAGAAATAATAGTGAGAACTTTACTAATATGGAAATACATTTTGCAAGACTATACAAGAATAACCTATAGGAAATTCCTTGCCTTTTAGAGAAGGGGAAAGAGGAGGGATGGTGAAAATTTGGAACTCAAAAATTTAACCAGACGGATGGTAAAAAGTATTTTTACATGTAATTTGAAAAACAAATCTTTAAATTTTTTTAAATAGTGAGCTTGTCTCAAAATCCCAGGTCCTGTAGACTAAAAAAGAAAAGATCTGATTTCATCTACTTGACAACAAAGTGTTTTCTGTAACAGAACTAACTGAACTGAGGAAAATTACTTCCAACATGCCTCACCTCTGTATAAGCAGCTTGTCTATAAGAACCCACTGATCCCTGCCTTGCTCATCATTTAGGAAAAGGGACTGAGCAGTTGCTTTGTTGCTATGTGAATACTGGTTCCCTCCCAAATCTCCATTTTCCACCTCTTTCTAGGGGATAATCAAATCAACATTACCTTCGGTATTATGAAGGGTGTGAAAATCTATTGGCCTGTGACTCCACTCAGAATCCCTGTGATTCAGAGACCCAGGCTACCTGGGCCAAGATCCCTTCCCTCCCACTCCTTGTTCCCTCATATCCATCCTCATTCTTCCACTATCTATACCCTCTCTCTTCTTTCTCCTTTCATAGTGCGATTTGTAATTTCACGGTATTGTTAACAAATTCCCCTTTATATAAGACTTGTATTCCTCCTTCCCACTCTCAGAGTCTTCTCTATGTTTCTTGTAGCAATTGAATGCAAGCTCCTTGGATCTTTGTCTCCTAGTGCCTGGCATGCAGTTTGCAGTTAAGTGCTTCATATGTGCTTTTTGAATTGAACTGAATCCAATGGAAAGCTCCCCACTTAAGTAGCACTTTTATAACTCACAAGATAAGCAATACATTTCCTGTTCTTTCTGTATTGAAGAAATATTCTCTTCATAAAGAAGAAGAGTAAAAAACCCATCCAGTATTTGTTAAAATATGTCCCTTTCTGCAAACGAGAAGATTATGACTCAAAACGAATCCCATTCTCACCCCCTTCCAAATGATTTTTTTCTGGGAGATGTACTAAAAGTACAAAGAAGATCTACCATTCCAAAGGCTTGAATACAGGTGTCAAAACTGAGGAACTACAATGCTATTCAAACCCAAGCAGCTGCAGTACAGAACTGTGAAAAACAGCCCGATCAGATCTTTTTCCACCCTCTGAAAAAATCTTTGTAGTTAACAAAACTATAGAACTTGTCAGGCATTGGGAAAAAAGATAGTTTTAATATCAGGAGCAAGTAAGAAATCTCACCAGGACAGAAATTCCTGCCCCAAATTGGCTTTGCAGTCAAAATTGGTTACGTAGTTAGAGACTCTTTTACTTACCTTCAGAGGATTATGGGACATTCATTTTACCAGTAAATAACCCCAAAGAAAAAGAAAATCTGAGTCCCCTTCCAGGATTTCAGTGCCACATACCCAGAGGAGATGGAACCTAACAAGTAGAGACAGGTGGACATTCAAACAAGCTGTATAAGCACTTTTTTTTTTTAATTTTTTTTTTTTTTAGTGAGGCAATTGGGATTAAGTGACTTGCCCAGGGTCACACAGCTAAGTAAGTGTTAAGTGTCTGAGGCCAGATTTGAACTCAGGTACTCCTGACTCCAGGGCTGGTGCTCTATCCACTGCACCACCTAGCTGCCCCCTGTATAAGCACTTCTTAATCACAAAGAGGGCTGTCATTCTAAAGACAGATCATTGTAGGCTAATAAAGATAGACTGACATTCAGAGTTCACTGTTTTAGCTAGAAACTTCCCCAGGTTATCCTATGAAAAGAAATTCCAGATAATAATAGATTTTATCCTCAATTTAAAGTATGTTATCAAAAAATATAAAGAGAATACATACTGACCATGTGGCAATAGTGAAAGATAACAAGTGGACCCACTGATGATTAGAATTTGGGTCTGGTCATTAAAACAAGTTTGCTTAGCAGAGAGTTGCAGTTCAACTATAAAATGAGAATGAGAATGTGTGGTACTTCAGAATATTTCATTTAGGGGCAGCTGGGCAGTACAGTGGATAGAGTACCAGCCCTGAAATCAGAAGGACCCGAGTTCAAATTCAGCCTCAGACACTTGACACTAACAACCTGTGTGACCCTAAGGAAGTCACTTAACCCTCATTGCCCCCCCCAAAAGAATTATTGCAGTTATGGCAATTGCACAATAACAATAGAATTAAAAGGGACAGACATTATCTCATTCAGAAAATATAGGGCAGGTGGTGAAGGCCACAATCTGTAGGGGAGGAATCTAACTCTTAGTTCTATATAATGCTGGCTGCCCCCCATCACAGATGGTCCAGAGAACTTCCACAGCTGATTCTGGTCCCACTAGTATGTCAGTGTTTTGAGGATTAATTGTATCATCCTACATCAAAGTTGGCACCATAATAGTTAACTTTATACATTTGAAATTAATTAATAAGGTTGAACTCCTATGTCAACAATGCTGAAGTAGTTTAATGCATGTAGATTGAATTCTTCATCAACTGATTCTCTCCTGAGCCTATACAAGCATACTATAGTATTTTTTCTGATACTTCAAGCGCCTAGTTGTCTCAGCAGCAAGAGTATTTTCTTGATTAGTGCAGCTTACAACATTAATATGCCTTCTCATCTCCTGAGATTCTTGTTCATATTCTCCTTTAGATCTTTAATGGAGGACCTGCCCAAAATGTGAGAAGCCTTACTCTAGATTTTGTAGATTTTGGAAGGTACCAGCAGAACTGGACTGTTTATATGTGTTCATTCCCTTTGGCCATATTACCCAAACACTTTCTTTTTTGATCAAATTGTGGGGTTTCGCAGCAGGGAAGAACTCGAAGGGCAATGAAAAGGTGTTTGGTAGGTATGAATATATTACAACACTACAGAGAAAAAGAATGAAACAATGATCCAAGACAATCCCAAGGGACTAATGACGAAGCATAATATCCACTTCCATAGAAAGAACTGATAAAAAAGCACTTGTGGATTGTATACATATAACCTGGTTGATGTCTTGTGGAGGGTGGAGGAAAGGGAGGGAGGGAGGGAGAAAAAATTGGAACTCTAAATCTTATGAAAATGAATGTTGAAAACTACCCTTTACATGTAACTGGAAAAAACAAAATAAATGTTTGTTGCAAAGAAAAGAAAAGAAATATAAGACTGAAAAATATGGGCTGACTATATGCAAACAAGGATAATTGATGAAAACCTCATGGGTTCCATAAGGATACTTGCAATAGCAAGAGAAAGAGAGGAAAATTCCAGGAGGATATGGACAAGAGTCACATGAGATGGCCAGGCATGGATGGAGAGCAGTTTCAAATACAGGCATACCTCAGAGATACTGCAGGTTTGGTTCCAGGCCACCACAAGAAAGCAAGTATTGCAATAAAGCGAGTCACACACATTTTTTTGTTTCCCAGTGCATATAAAACTTATATCTACACTATATTATAGTCTATTAAGTGTGAAATCGTACTGTTTTTTTAAATGTACATACCTTAATTAAAATACTTTTTTGCTAAGAAATGCTAACCACATGAGCTTTCAGTGGTGGAGAGTCTGGCATACACATTGATGGCTGCTGACTGATCAGGGTGGCTGCTGAAGACTGGGGTGGCTGTAGCAATTTCTCACAATCAACAATGAAATTTGCCTTATATATTGACTGTTCCTTTCACTTGTGCACTTAAAAGACATTGTAGTGTTGTTAATTGTGTCTCATGGAATAGGGAGGCTTGAGGAGAGGGATAGAGACAGTGGAACAGCTGGTTGGTGGAGCAGTCAGAACACTCAACATTTATTAAGTTTGTTGTATCTCTATCTATCTCTATCTCTATCTCTATCTAAAACCTATATCAGATTACCTGCTGTCTAGGGGAGGGGGAGGGAGGGAGAAAAATCTGAAATTGGAAAGCCTGTATAAACAAAAGTTGAGAACTATCTTTATATGTAACGGAAAAAATAAAGAAAATACAAAAAAAGAAAAAGAAAAAAAAGTTTGTTGTATCATATGAGTGTGGTTCATGGCACCCCAAAACAATAATGATAGTAACATGAAAGATCAGTGATCACAGATCACCATAGCAGATATAATAACTGAATATTTTAAAATACTGCAAGCATTATCAAAATGTGACGCAGAAATAATTGTGAACACATGCTGTTGGGAAAATGGTGCCAATAGACTTGGGGTTGCCACAAACCTTCAACTTGTAAAAAATGCAATATCTGTGAAGCACAGCAAAGGAAAGTATAATAAAACGAGGTAGGCTAATATAGGAAAGAACACTCAAATCAAGAAAATCAGAATATAACTAAGTATTTTAGTACCAAATATCCCTTTTTATATGTAGCTTAAAATAGTCCATGGGCTCATTATGTAACACACACATATATATATATATATATATATATATATATATATATATATACATATACATATATATATCACTCTATTTCCCAACAATTCTATATTCTTTTGTTCCATTTCATTCTAGGTACTTAGAGCACAACCATGTGAAAACTGAGGCCTTTGCCTTTATATTCATAATCAAATTCCTACATTATCATCCATCTAAGGGTTAAAATGCAATAACCTGTTAAAGTGTGTTAGGAAACAATAAAAGATAACTGCTTTTGAATATAATTGTTTAGTATAAAATCACAAAATACTAACCATAGAGTTCAGTTAAATTGACTATTTTGCTTCAATTCTAATCCAAAAGCTTTGATTGAAAAAAAATGTATGAAGAAGAAAATAAAAGTTTATAATATCTCAGTTTTAATTTGATCTCACATTTTAATGTAAATTTGAAACTTCTCTCAGTGGAGATTTTGCCTTTTATGAACCTAATATGTAAGCTTCTTTTATTTTGTATAATCAGTGATTTATTTTCTAAAAGCTTAGTGTAATACCTAATTACACTAAGAGGGCACACTTTCCACCATTCCTTCAGGGCTTATTCACCCTACTTGAACTGGTACAGCCAGACTGGGTTCTCAGAAAGGTGACTCCTCCTCCTGCTGTCAGGTTTCTTTGGGTAACCCTACTGTTAACTGTACTCATCATTAGCTCATTAACCCCCACCACTGAGCTTCCTGTTAACAATCAACCAGTAGGCATAGAAAGAACAGCAGTTACAAAACATTTCCCCCATATCACCAGTGATACACTCTCCCACAAATACACACAGCATCCATTGGGCATGAATTTCAAGTACAATGGTAGAGACTCGCAGGCAAGGAACACAAGTTGTTAAGGCAACTCAACTCTAGCAGTCTAGGAAATCAATGGCCTTTTTACCTTCAGGAGAATCTTCACAATACTGGCTTCTAGACAATTAGATGGTTTGTTCTACTACTCAGTTGAGTTGTATCCTCAAAGTTCACAATATATCCACTGGAAAAGTGGCTCAGCTGGACTAGTTCCTTGCGGGGTAAGGTGTCTGACATGGACAGACCAACTCACTGCTAACCTTGATCAAGCACTTGTTGGCTCTGCTGGTTCCTCACCAGGCTTAGTTGCTGCTAGACAGGACTGGATAGGGCAGGCTGCTCAGCCACTGAGAAGCTACTGTCAGATAGTGCCATAGAGATTGTGTTGCCATTAGTCATTGGCTATTGGAAGGGGCTAGGCAGGCTGTGTTGCTGTTGAGTGGATGCTGCTGGGCTGAACAAGGCAGATTGTTCAATTGCTGGTATATTCTTAGGGTGCAGAATGATCTGCTGTACTTCCTGAGGTCACTTTTCTGCAAGTAGTTTGTGATGTTTAAAATCTAAAGTTTCTCTTGTCTTTCTTCAAACCCTTTATTTTCTCTTTCATAATAACAATGCTTTATAAAATTATTTGTTAAAGACGAAAACAGGTAAAGATAAACCAAAATAGAAAATCCACAAAAACGAAGCATTAACATACTTACAAACATAAAATTTCTTACCCAATGTGAAGATCAGAAGGCTGAGGGGTCCAGCAATCCCTTCGTGGTCACCAAACTGTGATGTTTAAAATCTAAATTGTGGTCGCCTTACATTAGAAGCTTTAGCACCAGTCCTTGGGCATTAAACATTTATTAAAGCATACAGATATTCACATGGAGTTCAAAAAGTTAAGAAAAGGCCTATCTCCAATAGAGTTCTTGCCTGGTTGGGTTCTTCCTCAAGTCCTCCTCCACGAGCCTGCTTTAATCAGGAACTCTTTAGCAAACTGATTGTGGAAGCTTTTTATAGGTCTGTTACAGAGGTGGTCCTTACACACTGCTTCAAGCTGATTGGTTGGCAACCTCCAAACCATTAAGGGCTAGTCAGGTGTGATTATAATCTAGTTAACTTTGAAGTAGGCTAATCAGCAGTCAATCACTTTCACTTGATTCAATCAGTTTAGATTCATCTCCACGTGGGTCTTTTGAGTATCTGCTAAATCCCATTATTTCATCACAAGTTGTAATCCTTTCTACCATCAGCCACAGGACTGACAGGGTGAGCTCTTCAGCAGGAGTGCCTACCACATTATTCATTCATCCTTTAGTTTAGTGTTGGTAGAAGCCTTGTCCCTTTGACTACCTCAGATCCATAGCTATGAGGCTGTAACCTCAAAGTAGGAAACGGTAGAGGTCCTGCTTCTCCTATTTGATAATCCTTTATTCAAGATCCCCTTTCCTCAGTAAACCACTCCATCTTGCCTTAGGGTACTCAGTTTCAATTCCATCAGTTCCACCTGCCACAGCTAGGTGGAAAGATACAAACACAGTGTGTGCCCTGGATACAATTTTGTTCTATGACTCTCTTCTTCATATGTAGCTAAGCTTTTTAAGGCTCAAACCTTTCCTAAGGTGGGGAAGGTCTGACTTGTGTTTGGGGTGGGGGAGGGTGCTGCTATTTACAATAGTACTAGAGGAAACCTTCCTTAAGCTGAATTAGAGATTTTCTCAAGGGTTGTTCCACCTTGTCTAAAGTCAGGTTTGGTTTGGGGGCAGGACTGAATTTACTAGTAGGGGTTAAGTTGGCCATGGTTAGGATGCTGTGGAGGCAAGGAACTAAATAAGTCACCAGTGCTTACCAAGGGGTTTTAGACATAGGAGACAATAAACATTTGTTGAATTTAGCTGAATTCTCAGGGTCCTTCAAATCTTACCCTGTAGCTGAATATTTATTCTTTTTTGTTTTTGTTTTGTTTTGTTTTTTTGTGGGGCAATGGGGGTTAAGTGACTTACCCAGGGTCACACAGCTAGTAAGTGTCAAGTGTCTGAGGCCGGATTTGAACTCAGGTCCTCCTGAATCCAGGGCAGTTGCTTTATCCACTGAGCCACCTAGCCGCCCGCCCCCCTGAATATTTATCCTTACCTACAAATAAAACAAACTTCCAAAGTAGCTTCTAAGTCCCTTATTATAAAGAAAAGTGATTTTACAAATAAAAAACCCATTAAACACCTACTGGATATACTTAATAATTGATCTTCCTTTCTCAAATGACATTCACATGTTTATGTCCCTTCACTTTCCAGTTAAAGTACAGAATATGTAAAGAAGACTGGCATGAGAAAAAGGTAGATTGGAGCCATATTAATAAGGATCTAGAATGACAAGTGAAAGAGTTTGAACTTTATTCAAATGTTTAACTATCCCCATGGGAGACCCTATTGGTTATGTGAACACAGAAAATAAATGTTCTCAAAGAAACAATGGAAAAGATTGTATAGCACAAATGGACTAAAAATATTTTATGAGGGTCAAAGGAAAAAGTTACATAGTCTTAAAGAAATTTTGTTGTTGTGCTGCTGCTTGGTAGAGCCAAAAGGGGGGGGGGCCGGCTGATTTATGTGAACTGACTTTTTACCTTTTGGTCCTCTCACTTATATTACCTCCCTAATAACGTTGCTCCTACCAGAACAATCTGAGAAGACAAAAGATATTTCTCAAGTACTCTTTCATAGAAGATTAATATAGTTGTACCTGTTTCTTCAAAAGAGGACATAGAATCTTAGGAGTTCTCAGGCAAATAAATTAATTGTATAACTATATAGTGAAAAAGTAATTTAAAAAGAACTATATAGTGAAAGAAAATGAAGAGGTGAATTATGTGAATAGACATCAATGGCCAATGTCAAATGATGGGGCATGGTAGGGGTGGGGAAGAGAAAACAAGAAAAACTTTCTGGGATTATGATGGATACAATTTGAAAAAGAATAAAACCTACCATTCCAGTAACTTCAAAGTAGTCTAGAATTTAATGACTGTTTCTGAAAAGAGCTGACGAAAATTTTAAACATTTAGGTCAGAGAGGTATATGTATCTTCCCCCCTCCTTTTTCAGTTGTATTAAGCTGAACCCATGCTCTCTACTCCTGTAGGACAATGATCAATTACAAACTATATAATTAAAAGTAAAAGCAAAATTAGCATGACTGGATTTGTAGAGCAAAAATAATCATGCTGGACTATTAAGAGGGGCTCAACTATTTCAGAACAATGTACAAAAGGAATAAATAGCTTGTGATTTATAAACAGAAAGAAAGATAGGAGAAAAGCAATTTGGAATGAATAGATGATCTCATTATGGTAATGATTTTTAATTTTAATTCAATAGATATAATTAGCTTGTTGGCATAAAGTTTCAAGAGGTAAACAGTGGCTTCTAAGTGAAGTCAATAAAGACTTGGAATATTATAGAGAAAACAGAATCAATGCTGCAGCTATGATTTTCCTTCTTAATAGTGAAAGAAGAGGGGCAGCTAGGTGGTACAGTGGATGAAGCACCGGCCTTGGATTCAAGAGTACCCGAGTTCAAATCCGGCCTCAGACACTTGACACTTACTAGCTGTGTGACCCTGGGCAAGTCACTTAACCCCCATTGCCCAGCAAAAAAAAATAGTGAAAGAAGAACAAATCAAAGTTCAATTTCCCTAAGAATGACATCCACATTCTCTCAGTCTTCACTCTGTGAGGCAGATCAAGCACTGTGATATGCTTTATTGCCCTTGAAAAGAAAGGTGTAAACTAGATCTTTATTCCCCACAATCCACATTATACACTTCTATTACAGTCAAGTGAAAGATTCTGGCTGAGATTTATGACAGGTTCAAGAGTGCATCTACTTGGCTCAATTCATTTATTCTACGAGTATTTATTGACAGCCTCCTGTGTGGCTCCAATTATGATAGATACTCTAAGGGATACCAAAAAACCTAGAAGATACAATTTTTGCCCTTGAAAAGTAGCCACATATGAAAAGTCAAGTAATACAAGGCAGTACATGATTGAGTGTCAAATAAGTGCTGTAGGACTTCAAAGGACAGCACTATGGGCTGAAAATCATTATCCAAAGTTTTAAGTGAAAAAGGGATGAGCTTTGAAGGATGGGTAGAATTTGGGTAATTAGAGAGGAAAAGGAAGATCATATCAGATAGGGAGTTCAACCATAAGTAAAGGCATTATGAGTGAGAATGAGCAAGACATATTGAAGGGTCAATGAGATTAGTTTGCCTATATCAGAAGATTGTTATAGAATTATGGAATATATACATAATACTTTAAGGATCTATGATTTTGTCAGTTTGAGTAATCCTTGTACAGACAAAGAATATTTAAGAGTTCACTATGGTCAAAAAAACCATTCCCTTCCAAATTCAAATTTAGCTATAAGGTCCTTAGACAATCACATTCCATCTCCCATCTCTATGTGTTCTCAGAGTTTGTCATCTTAGTGCGGAATGAATGCCTTCCTAATCACTGCCTCTCAGAATTCTTAGTTTCCTTCAAAACTGAGTTCAAATGAGACCTTTCCTGATTCCCCCATCTGCTTGTAACGATTCCTTTGTAATTTATACATATATATTTTGTTTCCTTTTAATACTATCTGAGTAGCATGATGGGAGGTATAATTTCATTATTGTATTTGTATCATCAGCAACTTGCACAAGTGTGGCCCACAGCAGATTTTGAATAAATAAACACTTTTACTGGGTCTATTACTGAAAAATAAATTTGGTCAAGGGCCTCAACTTCATGCCATATGAGAATATGTTGAAAAAGGAGCAGATATTTCACTTGATGAAGAAAAGATTTAAGTAGAACAGAATTGTCAGGAATCTGAACCAATGCCACAGAGATGAGGGAATATATTTGTTCTGTTTGGCCCTAGTGGGTACAACAAGAAAGAATAGGTGGAGGCTCAATCAATCAATAAACATTTATTAAGTGCTTACTATGTGCCAGGCACTATGCTAAGCTACAATTAAACAGATGTCAATTTCAAGGAAACACCTTTTTTTTTTTTTTAAGTGAGTCAATTGGGGTTAAGTGACTTGCCCAGGGTCACACAGCTAGTAAGTGTTAAGTGTCTGAGGCCGGATTTGAACTCAGGTACTCCTGACTCCAGGGCTGGTGCTCTATCCACTGCGCCACCTAGCTGCCCAAGGAAACACTTCTTAAACATTAGAGCTGTCAACAACAGGATAAGGGAATTCCCCCAATATATAGAGATTAGAGATAGAGATAGAGATATATCTATCTCTCTTTCTATATATATACATATATATGTATATATATATAGATATATATATAGATATATATATCAGAAAGGATATTCTCGTTTAAGTACTAATTAGATTATATAACCTCTGAGGTTCCTTTCCATTCTGAGGTTCTTTGATTCTCTTACTAAAATGTATCTGTATCAACTGTTGAATTTCTTAGGATCAGTTTAGGATTCTACAATGAAGTAATTTTAGATGAAGTTTACATAACGTAACCTGTACAGTATTCCACAAAATTTCAGAGTTAGTAGACAAAAGAGAAGCAAAATTAGACTTTAGTAGGTCAACCCTTCCATCATCCAATATCATCTCCTTACCAAAGTCACCTGTTTTTTCTGACCAACATAGTCTGGGTAGCTGCTTCAGATGTTCAAAGAGACAATGAGTGCAACTCACAGACATCATGCTGAACATCTTGAGTATCATATGTTTTCTTCACTTGGTAACAATGGCAACATCTATATACTAGCAAAATACTTGCATATAGGGATCATAGATTTATAGCTGGGAAAACCCTTAGAAGTCACCTAGTACAATCTCCTCATTTTACAAATGAATAAACTAAAGCTCACACAGGTAATAAATGTCAGAGCTGGGATTCAAAGTTAGGTTCTCTGACTCCAAATCCACTGCTATTTTCACTGTATAACGTTACATAAATACTTAGGACTGTAAACATTAATACCTTAAATGATATTTGCAAAGTTCTTTGCTCACAGCAGCTTTGTAAGGTAGCTACTGCATTCCCTATTTTATAGACAAGGTAACAGAGGCTCAGAGAGGTTAATTGACTCGCATGTGTTTGCACAGCTAACATGTCTGAGATAAGTATCAAAACCAGGTCTTTTGACTTCAAGTCACTGTCTATTACATCATGATGACTGTATTCTATTAATGGTAGCCTTTATTTCCACAAGGGAGATTACCATAAACATATTAGAAGATATTGTAGTTACTCTGGAAATAGCTGTGGACCTAGCCCGCCTCCTGATAATCAGAGAAGTTCTTCCAGGGAAGTATTATAGCAAAAGTACATTAAACAGGGGCAGCTAGGTGGAGCAGTGGATAGAGTACCAGCCCTGGATTCAGGAGTACCTGAGTTCAAATCGGACCTCAGACCCGTGACACTTACTAGCTGTGTGACCCTGGGCAAGTCACTTAACCCCAACTGCCTCACCAAAAAAAAAAGTACATTAAACAGCCAGATGAAAAAAAAAATTTAAGTTTAAAAATTAATAATCTCAGAGTGCCAGGTATCCATCAGTATTTGTATATATATGCATGTATATTATATATATATATATATATATATATATATACGACATACATATATGCATCCTCTGAAGGTTTGAACCTATCAGTCTTTAACAAAAGATAGAAAGGATCATGAGAAGTAAAACATAATTCTGACTGCATTAAATCAAACAGGTTTTGCACAAACAAAATCAATATAGCTAAAATTAACAAAAAACCAGCCAGAATACAAAGATCCATGTAACATAAAAGTAAAGCTTTAAAAAAAGAAGTTCTGGGGCAGCTGGGTGGCGCAATGGATAAAGCACTGGCCCTGGGTTCAGGAGTACCTGAGTTCAGATCCGACCTCAGACACTTGACACTTACTAGCTTTGTGACCCTGGGCAAGTCACTTAACCCCAGTTGCCTCATCAAAAGAAGAAGAAGAAGAAGAAGAAGAAGAAGAAGAAGAAGAAGAAGAAGAAGAAGAAGAAGAAGAAGTTCTTAACTTGGCTAAGTCTGTGTATTCAAAAATATTTTTTAATGAATGCATTTCAGTATAATTAGTTTCCTTTGTAATTCTATGTATTTTATTTTACACATTTAAAAACATTTTGAGAAGGGATTCAGAGGCTTTGATGGAATGCCAATTTAAAAAAAATAATTTTAGCTACTTCTTTAGTTCTAGGAATTCTTGTTGGTCTTGTGTTCAATCTGTATTTTTATTTTGAGACTTTGCTTGTAGATGTTTTCAAATCTTTATCTTCTGTGTTTGAGTCTTAAGATTCCCTGTCACCATAGTAGTGCAATATGGTCAGGTTCTTTTATGTTTGCTTGTTCTTCCAGGCTCCTTATTGACTGTGCATTTTGTCTTACCACTGGGTTCTGCTCACTTCTAGGGAGGATGTCTGGTCTGAGCTTTTATCACATTCACAGCAGGTCTAGGGTCTGCAAGTTTTCAGTGCTTTCCAAGTGGTGTGATCTGGGGAGAGATCATCTGCTTTTCTAGTCTGAGCTCTGTTAAGTTCTCAGCCCAGGTTTGGGTCTGTTGGCTGGTGTGAAGTTGAATTTCCATAGACTGCTGCTGGACTCAGTCACTGTACTGCTAACCCACTGGGAGGTTCTGCAGGTTTAGGGTGACTGAAGAGCTGGCTCCCTTTTGGTCTTGGACTCCTGCCTTGGTTATTCTACTAAAGACTTAAGTGCTGTTCTCCTGAGCTCAGGGGCACACAGATAAGTTTATGGGACTTGTTCTTTGCTCAGGCTTAAGCTAGGTCCTGTACTTGCTCATAACCATTCCTCTCCAGCCCAGATCTGTGATGTCAAACTGGGTAACAATCAAAAGAACTCCCTACATCCAGCACTAGTTCAAGGCTCTCTTGGGGGTCAGTTTTTCCCTGGTGCTTCCTGTACTGGTGCTATACATGGGCTCCCCTTTGGCCGGGGTGCTAAAATTCTTCCTATTGTTCCAACCACTGATGCTACACTGCATCCATAGTTTATCCCACTCCAGCGTCCACAGACCTCACTGTCTTCCTAAGCTTCCTTGGGCTGGAAAAATAACTCACTATGACATTTTCTTGGCTTTCCAGATCAGAATTCAGTCTGCCTGTTTTCTTGATTGCTGTGGA
Source organism: Dromiciops gliroides (assembly GCF_019393635.1). Taxonomy (NCBI): domain Eukaryota; kingdom Metazoa; phylum Chordata; class Mammalia; order Microbiotheria; family Microbiotheriidae; genus Dromiciops; species Dromiciops gliroides. The sequence continues at coordinate 77,714,885 of NC_057867.1, read as the reverse complement.
GTAGGTAATAACTGGAGTAGCACTGGTATTACGCTGGGTAAGCTGGGCAAAAATGGTTCTTTTCATTCCACAATCTTGAGTCTGCCTTTGATCACATGTATTTGAATCTGTACTGCTCCCAGTTACAATGATGTAAACTAAAGGAAGTGGTTCAATCTCAATGGAAATATGCACTGTGAATTTGAACAACACAAGTGTTTCACAGACAATATGTTATTTAACGAATGAGAAGAATTTCTTGATATTCTAGTTTGTGATCAGTGCATATCTGTTCTATCAAAAAGGAAGCCTCTTCTCTGATTAAGAGGATAAAAAGCACATTGATAAATATTTCTCTGTGTATTTATATAGAAATCCTTTAAATCCACATTTTAGCTCTACAGCTGTACAGACAAATTAGGAAGAAATAGTATAGCCCAACTCTCCCATAACTATGCTAACAAAGATACAGAAAGAGAATCAGACAAAGTCATGATCAGAAAATCCATGGAAAAATCACAAGTCATCTGTGTAGGTGAAGCTAACACAGGGAGAAAGATAGAGGTCTGGTGGCATTAGAGCTGAATTCCTGCCAAAAAGGGTGTCATGAAGAGCAGACCAAACATTTGTATACATCAAAAAATGGTTACGGATCTAGCAGGGCCTCGCCTGATGCAAATAAGGGATAAGAAAGAGGAATCTAATTGCAGCTTTGTTACTCAGATCACAGAGATATTTCACAGATCCAGCATGGACCAAGGAGAGGCCTTAGGGGAGGCTGACTTCCAGGCAATGTAGCAGTTGTGGTCTGAGACTGTGTACTGAGCAAGGATTACGAAGAAAATCTAGCACTAACTGCATGGATTTGGCCCTGAAATAAGAACGCATATTCAGCCTCTAATCTGGTCTGAAGCCCAAAGATGAGTACGCAGTTCTGGGAGCTTAGATCAAAAACAGTTGAAGGAAATAAAGAAGTTGGAGGGGAAAGAGGAATATAGTTCTCTTTGAAGCTGTAGAACCTTCTAGCCAGCTGAGAGGGGCTGGACCCACAGCAGTCTATTGGAGTGCCAAACAAGAACAATCTACATTTGTGTCACCCAGACCCAGAGTGAGGTCAGGAGTTTGAAAAGCTCCGAACAGGAGGGTAATGATCAGAATTTGACCTAGATCAGACTGCTCTAGGCACAATGAAAGTTTGCAGATCCCTGCCCTGAGCCTCCCATGAGATTCTTGAAGAGCACAGAAATTAATACCTGGAGAAAACAGTGGTAGGATGCAAGAGAATACAAATCAGGACCAAACAAGGCCCAGATATTCCCTCCCAAAGTGTGCAGAGTCTAGCCCTAACACACAAAAAAATTTCTAGAAATGAGGCCAGAAGAATGAGGAAATGAAAAGATTCTCATGAAGATGCTCACCTATGGTTACCTATGGTTACATGGGCATCCAAGACACAAGCCCAGAAAAGAATGACTCCAAAAGAGCTACAATTAAAGCCTCAAAGAAAAAAATCCAACTTGGATATAAGGTCAACCTGAATTCTTTAGAGTCAGAAAGACCTGAGTTCAAATCCTGTATCAAACATTTACTAGCTGTGTGATCCTGTGCAAGTCACTTCACCTGATTTGAAAAGTTCAAGTACTGAGGAACAGCAGTCAAGATCATAGAAGATTTACCAGTGCTTGAATAAGTGCTTGAAAGGAACGAGGTGTATAGAATACCATTTTACAAAAGGCAAAAAATAGAGACTTGCAATTGAGAATAAATTATCCTTTAAAACTGAGTTTTGTCCCACAGAGTCAGAGGCATGGGAGTGTCGGGAATGGACATTTAATGAAATAGATATGGCCTATTAATATCCTCGTTTTACAGATAAGGAAACTGAACCATAACAAGGTTAAATGACTTTCCTGGGGTCACCTGAGCTCAGGTCTTCATGACTGTAGGCCCAGTACTTTCTTCACTGCATCACCTATTGCAGAGGTGAGAAGGGATGGCATATAAATCAGAGTATTTTTCAACCAGTGACTACTAAAAATCCCTCTTATCAAATCTTGAAGTGGAGAAGTGAAGACATGTGTTTATGTTTATGAATATATGAGGGCGCAGTGTCATTTGTCATCTTGGGTCCCAATGGAGCCATACCTACTTATGAAATCACAAATGAAAGTCAGGAATATGCAGAGCTGAGAAGTGCAAAATATGCTGCTACATACACTTCTCAAATGCATCATTTATATATCATTGCAAAACAGAATATATTATTCATTCAGTATAAGATGACAAAAGAAACTCAATTACTATAATATGGTGAAATAGCTGCCAATTAAAAAGGGAGAAGACAGAATCTTCCATTTCTAAAATCTTCTTAATAAAGAACCTTGAACTGTCTCTCAGATACCTACTGCAATATACCCCATAGGATAATATATCATCTGCTCTCTTTCTACTTCTCATCTGCTAGAGTCAGCTGGATTTATTAACACTTCATACCATCAAGAGATTTTTTTTTCTTTTTGAGTCGGAATTATGTACCATATCTACATGTTGTACAGTGATTAATCACGATAATATATGGTCAAACTGGATAACTCAGGCTCCTAAGCAGAAAGTTGTTTAGGTTTGGGAGGGTAGCCAAACTTGATAAAATTTAAGATTTTATGTAAATAGCTATTTTCTCTCAAATTCACTCAGTTGCTACAATCCCCTCTTGCTTGTATAAGATACAAATGTTTATTAATTAGTTTTCTGTATGACACACTGCTGGTGAAGATTTTTCGTCATAGGCTATAAGCTTCTAAAGAAGCTGAATTTCTTTTCAACAGCACTAAATACATTGTGTAAGTTGAGGGTGTGTTTCATACTGAATTACTAGTTTTTATCACTTCCTTCTCCAGTGGCACAAATCATAGCCACTCCATTACTGCACAAGCTGTGGAATTCTTTTTCATGTCTTTTCTTAGAGAAAACATTCTTCCAAATGTCTTGACATCACATGACTAGCAAACAAGTAGGCTATCAGTAGTCCTTAGGACATTATTGTTCTATTTTCTTTTCTAGTTGTCATCTTTACCTTCATTCTCTTATTTGGTGAACCTTATTCACATTCATTTATTTGTCCTTTGGGAAATGCAGAAACTATGATCTTTTAGAGACTGTGATACCTCATTAATCTCCCCTTCCTACCTTTTTAGGTTTTTTTTTCCTGCACAATGATGGTTAAGTGACTTGCCCAGGGTCACACAGCTAGGAAGTGTCAAGTGTCTGAGGCCGGATTTGAACTCAGGTCCTCCTGAATCCAGGTCTGGTGCTTTATCCACTGTGTCACCTAGCTGTGCCCCTTTCTAGGCTTTTTATACCTTACCCCTTTGAGGCCATGTACTCTGCAGTCTAGTGACATTGGCCTCTACTGTTCTTCAAATAAGATCTTTTAAAGTGTTCAGCACAGCAAAAGCAAGGAGTGTCTTTTGCCTTTCTTTGTATCCCCAGCATTTAGCATAGTGCCTTGTACATAGTAAGCACTTAATAGATGATCCTAACAACAACCCTGGGAGGTAGATGCTATTGTTATCCTCATTTTAAAGATGAAAGAAATGAGGCAAACAGTGGTTAAATGACTTGCCCAGAGTCAGACAAATAGCAAATATCTAAGACTTTTGAAAATTCCTAGGACAGCAAGGAGATCAAATTAGTCATTATTTTTAAAAAATTAATTCAGGCTACAGACTGGAAGGTCAAATTCTGAAGCTGAAGCTTAAATATTTTGACCACGTAATGAAAAGACAGAACTCATTTGGAAAAGATCCTGAAATACTGGGAAAGTCTGAAGGCAAAAAGCAGAGAATGAGACTTTGAGAGACAATGGAGGATAGAAGGACCTGCCATCCACGAGGGTATGAAGACTCTGACATAAGTGTAAAACAACGAGAAGTTAATGGGGACAGGGTTCAAGCTTGGGATTTCTAGCTCCAAGGCACACTTTGGTTAGGGATGGAGGGGCTATGATTTGCAGCACTTGAGGAGAGGGAACTGCTAAAAATATGGAACACACATACACTCACACATGTGAACACACATATACACACACTCTTCTACCGCATCACATTTCCAAATTAAACAAAAGGTAATATTGAGACATACTATGTTTCCTCTGATGTCAGAAGGAACATGCTTAGCATAGTAACAAGTCAAGGAATAAGTTCCTAGCAATGCTAAGAAAACACGTAGAAGATTCCTCTGGAATTGACTTCAATTTAACAAACATCTGCCAAGTATCTACCATGTGCAAGGCTCTACTTGCACCTGGAGAGAGACATAAAATATCATGGTTCCTGCCTCCAAAAACTCTACTAATACCCACCACGATCAAAGCACCTGCTGAGTTTCAGAGTTCAAACAGTTGGCCACATTTCCATGGACAAAGTCTGACACAAGAATCAGCAGATTTAGGGCTGGAAGGGTCTCAGAATGATCTAGTCAAACTCATTTTGTAGCTGAATTCCAAGAGAGGGTTTTTATTTCCTCTTTCGGGACCATCACTTTTATCACTGTCAACTTCTGATGCCTCACATTGGAGCCAGGGTCATATTGGGCTTTATGAATGAAAACCATAGGGGCAGCTAGGTGGCACAGTGGATAAAGCAATAGCCCTGGACCTGAGGGTTAGGGTTAGGGTTCAGGAGGACCTGAGCTCAAATCCAGCCTCAGACACTTGACACTTAGTAGCTGTGTGACCCTGGGCAAGTCACTTAACCCTCGCTGCCCTGCAAAAAAAAATAAAATCATAAAGTGTTTTCAAGATTTAAGATAACATCCTGAATTGTGCCCCAAAGCAAAACTAGCATAGCCTATGAAACTTGCATTTTTAAATGAGTGAGAAGTGAGAGCAAATGAATGAAGTTGAATAGAGGAGCTATCAGTATGTCTTCACAAATTAATTTGTGCATTTTCTCCTGTAGAGGATATAGGGTAATAGGTGATTTAAAATACTGCATTTCTTTGTACTTTTATCAAGCATATGCACCTTGATAAAGATTCTGAAAGAAGAATGCCACAAGGACACAACACTGAGGCACTAAGGTGGGTTTTTATACTCATAACAACCCAGGTCTTACATGTTGGTTCCTTTGTCAAACAACTTCAGAGATTCCCATATTCCTCTATTTGGCATTTAAAGCCTTTCACAAAGCGACTGACTTTTTAGAGGTTATCATACATTATTGTCCTTTACACATTCTTTGGCTTAGCCACATCGTTATTCCTTATAGATGGGATTACAGATCGTGTATTTGCTATGCCTTCAATGAACTTCCTTGTGCACTTCCCTTCATCCTAAATATTATCCTGTATTAATTTTGAGAAAAGTCATCTATTCCTGTGGAATGTAAGCGCATAGAGGACAGAGAGTTTCATTTCTGTCTTCATATCCCCAGTATCCAGCAAAGCAGCTGGATTAATTAATTAATACCTGTCAAGTGATTGGTACTCTTAGAAAAGTACAAGATAAGCTTACTTGGTTGGGGTAGGGAAAGAGCAAAAGAAAGGACGGAAAAATGGTGTCTTCTTGATCCTGTGAAATATGGCTTTCATCACATTTGTGAAACACCACTTCACTATAGTTGAATTAAGACATCAAAGACCACTTGATACTCTCAACTGTTGCTGTCATCATATTCAACTTGGTCTTACAGATAACAAGAATAAAGTAAAAATAAGACCAGTGGTTTGACCCAAATACCATTCATATTCAGAAGTCAGTATGTATCAGCATTTGTTGAAATGTTGAAAGTCTTCCATTGCTACTGACTTCTAGTCTAAATAGAACCAGATATTGACAGATGACCACAGATTTGCTAGCTGGTATTATTTTAAAAGGGAGACATTAATCACTAAGATCAAAGGCTAGTCACAGGCTAATATTCCTTTTCCCAACCACTATGGGTCCTACACAAAGTTCACCAAATCAAGGCAGTAGTTTTCCCCCTGGAAATTAAGCTTTGTGTTAAATGATATGAGCTTTAGTATTGACTGTGCTTATAATCAATTTCAGTCCTCAGGTGGGTCACAACAGGCAGGAAATAATGTTTTTCCTTTCATCATTTAAAGGTAGCATGGCATAGGGGATAAAGTCCTAGAACTGGAGACAAGCGGTCATGGTTTCAAATCAGTTTTGACACCTTCTAGCTAAGGAAAGCAAATGACTTTATCTTGTTGACCCTGTTTTCTCATCTGCAAGAGACAGATAGCACTGCCTTTGGTACCTACCTCACTTGATTATTAAGAAGCTGAAATGAAGTAATGTACTTAGGGGGCCTTGTATAACTTAAAGCACTACATAAATGCTAGCTTGTATTATTTGTCAAGCTATAAATGTGGCCTGAGTGTATCCATCCTATAGATCTGATTAATTTCAGCAGCAAAAAGGGAGGGAAAATTAAGCAGCACTTTTAATATCAGGAAACCATATTATTACTAGCAAGCATTATACACCTCCTACTACATGCCAGGCACTGTGCTAAGCACTTTACAAGTATTATCTCATTTGATCTTCACAACAACCCCATCTTATAGATGAGAAAGATGATGGAAACAGAAGGTAAGTGACTTGCCCAGGTAGTAAGCTAGGAAGTATCTGAGGCCCAATCTGAACTCTGGTCTTCCTGATTTCAGACTCAGCATTCTAGTTCCCTCACTGCAGTAGAATTCCAAAACCTGTCTGAATCCTATGGAATCTGCAGGGCTCTCTGTGAGGGCTAACTATTAATGATTTGCTTTTGAAATTCCCCCATCCTGTATTCCTGACTTTTGCAAATGCATTAGTGGTAAAGAAGGACATTTTTAAAGGAAGGCTGAAACGGTGCAAGGTGATTTCCCACATGAAACATATTTCAGCTCTCTGTTATCCACTAGCGAAGACAGGCTATTTCTGACTAGGGCTTTTCAATTTTCTTTTCAATCTGTGTTTTTCATCAATCCCTTTTTCCTATGACTACCTCAAACTGAAATTTGACATTTGGGGGTTTCTGTGTGAAATCTGTCAGAGTGTCACATCAGAGTGAACTCCCACTATATTTGGATGCTACAGAATGCACAGCAACTGTCTATATGGGCACTAATGACTGTGATTGAATTATTTACTCCATACCTGTCCCTTTGGAGATTTCCTATGGCTTTATCCTGGAATCATTAGGACAATAAGTCATTATTGAGGTTGTGGTCTGATTTTCTACACATAATTGCTTAAATAATGGTACTTATGATTTGCTTAAGGGCAAGCTAGAATGTGGTCATTTTTTTTTTCTTTTTTGATAAGCGGAGTCTGAAAACTTCAAGTCTCCAGACAGAGTTTATAACAAATTCTATGTGCAGAGTACCTTCTGTGGAAAATGCAATGAATTTTAGCCTTCAAAAATTTTAAGCCAGTAAGAAATCTGGCATAGGACTAATAAAATATAAACACTTATAGTCACTTCTTATTCCTGATGCTGCTAAATGGAAACTCACAGCTTAACATAATAGGCAATTTAGCATATAAATGTGCCCCATAAAAGCAAGATGTTGGCAGCACTGAACAATAAATGTTAACCTTGGGGCAAGCTGTTACTGAGGTGTTAAAGGCTCCTGCAATTTTAATGAACTTGTTTGTACATAGTGATCCAAGAGGTAATCTGCCACCTCCAGAACTCTTATATCCAACTCCAGAAGGTTAAACCTTTGATATCTAGCCTATTTTTGAAAGTCTCTTGGTTGAAGTTCATAAGAATCATAGCTAGGGCACCTTATAGGTAATAGAGCCAATTCCTTATTTTTGCAGCTGGAAACTGAGGCCAAGAACACTTAAGTGATTTGCCCAAGGTCACACAGGGACTAAGTGGCAAAATCAAGATTTTGGCAAGACCAGGTCCTTTGACTCCAAATCCATTTCACTGTTTTAAGGCAATTTTATTACTTTCCTATTTCTCCTGTCATCTGCGCTGAGACCTCCATAAATGCATTGTGCTTTCTTCCATGGCACAGAAAAGAAAAAGAAAAAATTTATGACCTGAACTGGGCTGAGCACTTTTAGCAAAAGCATAACAAAGCATATTTATGACCTAATCAATCACACAAGGATGATTTTACTCAATTCTTTTTCATTTTTCTGACCAGTTATATATTTTGCAGTCACCTCTCTCAGAGACCTCCACTGGTTGCTCTAATCCCCAAGGGATGTAACATCATCCTGTCGTCTATCCAATTACCAGGAGACTCAATGATAAGAAAAAGCAAATTTAAAACAGATTAATTCAGATTTGCCAAGAAGACATGAAGACAACCCTTCTAAGAACTCAAGATATCATCATACTAAAAGAAAAAAATACTCTTTAGAAATCAAGCTAGATTAAAATGTATTTACATAATACAAAAAGCCTGAATTTCCAGCTTAGACTCCTACCTATGGCAATTCCATTTAAGAATTAATTACATTTCCCTCATTTTTGTCTTGATATTACAAGTGCCTACTTACTATAGGCTTAACATACAGTGGGTACTTAATAAATGTTTGCTTTTTAATTGAAAAAAGAACTAATCATACTCTAGTAAATTTGATTCAATTTGACACTATAACTCTGTACCTGCCTGAACTCCCAACAGACCCTCCATATCTCTATCATTTTTCAGCTCATTGTAGCTATATTCTTACGAAGAACATATTCTAAATTGTTGATACATGAGATTTCAATTTTCTTTTTCTTTTTTTGTGGGGAAATGAGGGTTAAATGACTTGCCCAGGGTCACACAGCTAGTAAGTGTCAAGTGTCTGAGGCCGGATTTGAACTCAGGTCCTCCTGAATCCAGGGCTGGTGTTTTATCTACTGCACTACCTAGCTGCCCCAGTCAATTTTATTTTTCTTAAGGGAACTTTCTTCAATTATTTTTCACAAGCTATTTTATGATCTGTGTTCTCTATGGAAGTATCTGAAAATGGGGAAAAGTCAGTTAAAGTCTCTGCAACGTGTTGTCTTCAAGTAGATATTAAATCATTTTTCAGGTTACAGAATTGGGAGATATCTTTGCCCATAACTAAATATCCTCATAATTTAATTGCTGATGAGATCCCATGAATCAATATTTTTGACAGTTTCTTTTGATAAAAAGAAATGTATTGGGACTCATGATTTGTTTTTGTTTCTCTTTTTCTTTTAACATCTTTCAGAGTAAATAGATTTTTTGAGAAGTTAATCTCAAATTTTGTCTTTTAGCCACAATTACAGTCAAACATTTCAATTTCTCTAGTCACTAATGTCACTTAATATTATATAGCAACCATATATAGCAACCAAAGCACAAAAAATTTTGCTGTCTGGTTGATTGGCAAGTTGGCCTGGGGTTATCTATGGACCAGAGAAAGGGCCAGGAGATTGAAGCAACTGCCCCTCATTAAATCATAACACCTGGGACACCCTGAAGCTTGGGACAGTATATCCTGGAAGCAGGACCCCACACTAAGAAATGAATAAAAAACCATGATAAAAATAAGAGCTTAGACATCATCTTCCAAGAGATTGTCAGGGAAAATTACCCTGATATTCTAGAAGCAGAAAGTAAAATAGAAAATAGAAGGTAAGACAGAAATCTAAAGAATCCACCAACCACCTCCTGAAAGAGATCCCAAAAGGAAAACTTCCAGGAATATTATAGTCAAATTCCAGAGCTCCCATGTCAAGGAGAAAATATTGCAAGCAGCCAGAAAGAAGCAATTCAAATACTTTGGAGACACAGTCAGGATAGCACAGGATCTAGCAGCTTCTACATTAAAAGACCAGAGGGCATGAAATATGATATTCTGGAGGACAAAGGAATTTGGTTTTCAACCAAAAATCACCTACCCAGCAAAGCTGCCTATAATCTTTCAGAGGAAAAAATGGGACTTCAATGAAAAAGAATTTTTTAGGTACTTGTGATGAAAAGAATGCAAGACCCTAGAGAAGCATAAAAAGATAAACAGGAAAAAGAAATCATGAGAGGTGTTAAAAAGTTAAACTGTTTACCTTCCTACATGGGAAGATAATATGTCTAAATCAGAAGAGCCTTCTGAGTATTAGGGCAGATGATAGGAAGAAATTTAGACAGAGGGCACAGGTGGGAATTGAATATGAAGGGATGATACCTGTAAAGCATTTATTTTTTGTTTCTCTTTTTTTTTTGGGGGGGGGGGGGTCGGGGTTGATGAATGTCTTGCATCTGAGGCCATATTTGGGCTCGGTTCCTCCTGGGTCCAGGGTGGGTGCTTTGTCCACTGTGTCACCTATCTGTCCCATGATGACATCTTTGGGGTAAAATTGAGCGGGGAGAGGAATACGCTGGGGGAGAGGATAGCAGAGCAGTAGAATAGGGTGAAATCTCACATGAAAGAAGCAGGAAAGGGCATATGAAGTGGTAGGGGAGAGATGGAGGAGGAGTGGTGTGAAGTTTAAAATTTATATTGTGTGATTGCCTTAAATTAGAAGCTTTAGCACCAGTCTTTGGGCATGAAACATTGGGAAGTAAAGGAGCCTTACAAGCTCAAAGACCTTAATTTCATCAGAGTTGGCTCAAAGAGGGAATAACATATACACCCAATTGGGTGGAGTAATCTACCTAACCCTACAAGAAAGTAGGAGGGGAAGGGGATAAGGAGGTGTAAGGGGGCTAAAATTCTAGCTATGATGTCTAAAATCTAATGAGTGGTCGCCTTAAATTAGAAAACATATAGCACCAATCTTTGGGCATTAAGTATTTATTAAAGTATATTAGGGGTAAGTAAAGAGAAATATGTGGATCAAATATGAAATGTGCTTGCTCTCCCTATCCTGCCTGTCTCTTGCTCCCCTGCCAAAGTCTCCCACTGAAAGGCCTGCTCGCCCCTCAGCTTTTCCCAGAGGCCTCCTGAGAAACCAGAAACAGAGCCCTACACACACACACACACACACACACACATACATACACACACAGCTCCAAGCTAATTGGCTGGTAGCTCTGATTGACAGGTCCCACGGGTGGTTCTATAGAAGTAACTTTTTAAAATGAGAACTGCCTGGCCTCAGCTCTGTTCCTTATAGATTAGACTGTTACACTTGCAAAGGAAGAAAACTATCTTCTGCATCCTTCCTCTTTTATTTGCATGTTACCCTAACTATACCCTAGGGGCAGGCAGAGTAGTTAGAGTAGACAGATCTCTTTCTTTCTCTACGTGTTTCTCTTTACTAACCCCTAATATACTTTAATAAATACTTAATGCCCAAAGACTGGTGCTATGAGTTTCTAATTTAAGGCAACCACACATTAGATTTGTAGACATCACAGTTAGATTTTTTTAACCATCACACCATATTAGTTGTTTTGTACAAGAAAACTTGAATAAAAGAAAAAAATGAAAGAAAATGAAAAAGAGCATGCTTCAGTCTGTGTTCAATATCAATTCTTTCTTTGGAGGTCCATATTTTTAAAAGACCTTCAGTACATCTTAACAAATGAGACAGAGACCACTTAACATTTCCAGGTGGGTTTTCTCAGGTGTTTTTAGAACCTTCTGTCCTAATTATAGCATTAATCACATTTATTACATGTGAGAAAAGGAATGAAAACATATCTAATTTTGAAAAGTACAAAATAAAGTTATGAAAGAAAAAATATAAATTGAGAATCTCGAGATAAGTACTTCTATTAAACAGTGATTTCACGATATTTATGTGAGTCAAACTAAAGGGCCTGAAATCACCTAGGCAGTTTTCCTCTTTTTATTAAAACATCCTCTGCTAGAAATAAAGGAATTTCAAAGCTTTCTCGTTTTTCTATTTTGATAGCTAGCAAGTCCACCTATGTTGGATGAATTGGCATAGAGTCTAAATGAAATACTGACAAATGATTCTTATTAAGCCCACATCAATATAAACAGATTCAGCCATCTACAATTAGCTTGTAACAAAATCAGTGAAATAATTTTAGGCAACTCAACCTTGAGAATCACATAAAAAGTTCATAGGACTGATTTAATTGTGAGCTGCCAACACTTTGATCAGCTAGACGAATTTTTTAGTCATTCTAGTCAGCAGCCTAATTAAGCAGATCAGCACCTGGGGGACAGTAGAACTCTGAAGCTTAACGTCAAAGAGAAATGCAAGGATTCACCAATAAACCTGACTTGAACTGGCTGCAAAGATACAGATCACCCCCTACTCTGTGCTGTTCCCAGTCTAGTGTGGATGCCAAATTACAGGGTCTCAGAGATGGCAGACATCTCAAAAATAATCTGAACAAACCTTTCCCTGAACAACTCTCTCCACAACACAGCAGCACAAACAAGCAGTCAGTCATTCCCCTTCAGCTTGAAGATGCTCAGTGAAGGGAAACCCACCACTTCCCCAAGTATGTTGTGCCACTTTTGGACAGATCTAATTAATTATTGGGAAGGATTTCTTTATTTCAAGGCTAAGGTTTTTTTCTTCTGCAACCATGGCTCCTGGTTATGCCTTCTGGGGCCAATCAACACAATTCTAATCTATTCCACAATCCCTTCAAATATTTGAAGATAGCTATCACACCTGGCCCGCCAGTCAAATCTTGCTTCCACAGACTAAAATTATCTAGGTCCTGTGATTCTCACGTGACATGTTTTCAAGGCCCTTTATGTCCTTACTAAAAGGAGATGCCCAGAACTGAACATAATGCTACAGAAATGCTTAGCCTTTTGTTCAGAAACTTGAAATACAGAACTAAAAAGGACCATCATAATGATTTATGGGGAAATCTTAAAGTATAAGCATAAAGCAATATGGTGGTGATACCTTGGAATGATGTCACAATATTCCCATTAGATTAGGAGCTTCTTACCAGCAAGGACTGTGTTTTACCTCTTTTTGCATTCCCAGTGCTTTAGCACAGTGCTTGGCACACAGTGGGCACTTAATAAATGTTTACTGATTAGATGATTCTTAAGATTAATTTTTAAAACTATTCTTACAATTTATGATCCATATATTCATTTTATGACTCATATCCCTCTCCTAAAGTCCTACTTGTATGCTTCTTCTTTGAATAAATGTTGTCCTTGATTCCCAAAGACTAAGGTAAGCAAAGTACAAGCTGGAAGGACATTAAGTATGGGCCTGGCAATGGGAAGCATGATTTTACTCTAAAAACTAAGTACTGGGAATTTCACCACTAGTGAGGTCACAGGCTGATGAATTATTCAACCTCAGCAACTCACAAAGACTGTCTACCAAGCCAAAAAGGAAATGTAATTTGTGTTGTGTTCAAGAATCATAGGTTTTTCAAACACTATGTCTCTTCGTTTCACATTCTTTTCATCTTCTGGTGTTTACTGAAATCTAGCTTGCAGCAGAAACCACATCACTTGGCATTCTTTCCAAGGGTGGGTACCCCTCTTTCATGCCCACAGAGGGTCAGGAAGAAGACTTTGCACGTTCCTTTCTCACACCATTAAAAGTACCATTTCTATTTCTTTGAGGTTCATTCACATCACAAAGAATCTCCCCAGTTTGCATATATCTTTAAATACACTATTGTAGGCACAAACTATAATCAGACTAATCCTGGAATTAGTCGACTATTTTTCAATGAAAATTCATATACCATATCAAGGAAACTCATATACCATGTCCTGAAATAAATAACTTACTGTACATGTTAAAAGAGATAAATCATTTATGTGAAAAATAATTACTTACTGGAAAAAATGGATCACATTCTGAATCTGATATATTAGCTACTGATTTAGATATATCACCTTATATATCATATATATCACACACTGAATAAAGTACATCACTTGCTGAATGAGATGTATTACTTACTGAATCATATATATCACCGTAATCAGATATATCACCTCCTGAACTGGAAACATCACCTGCTGAATTAAATATATCAGCTGCTGAATCTAATACATTATGCATTAAATCAAAATTACCACCCACTGATTTGAGCATTTCTCCTAGTTTGCATACATCTTTAAATAGGCTAGTATAGGTATTACATCAGTAATGTGTTCTACTATTTAGGCGAATACTTAAAGACAAACTTCTCTTCTTGTGATTTAACTTTCAACATGAGGTCAATTTTCTGCCACTAGGCCACTGGTTACAAAGAAAAAAAAAACGTGTGTCTGTGTATGTGTGTGTAGACAGAGAGACAGAGACAAAAAGAGACAGAGGAGATACGTATATGCATCTATTTATATACATATGGTATATAGTTGTATATTTACATGTACATACATCTGTATTTATACTCATATGTGTACATTCGAGAAATGTATATTTTCCTTTAAGGATGATGATCCAAGCTTTATGAATGTAATAAACAATTGTCTCTTTTCCTTCAACAGTCATGCACTTGGTAATTGCTGATAAAACATATAGGGCTATTAGACATATATGATAATGAATATAACAGTGACATGGTAACCACAGAATATTACTTGGAATAAGCACTATGGAACTTGTTCCTGTTTAAGATTATGGCTAAACTATATTGAGTGAACTAGAGATCTGGCAAATTATCTGGTTCAAAGGATCCATCTCAACCATAAAAATTACTTTAAAAGCAATTTTAAGATGTGTCAACAGGCTGTAGCACATTACTAATTATGCCTTACATTCATATTATTTCTCAATTAAAATCCTTCATCAAGAATACATATGATCCAAAATGATATAGGCTTGTCATGTAGCTAGAGCAATAAATAACAGATGTACAAGTCAAGCCTTATAATGTTACCCACAAAATAGTAAGGAATCTAGAGGAAGGCCTTCACTCTGTTGGGCAACTACACTTTTGAGGATTTATGGAGGGTTAGGGTTACATAGGATATAGAGGCATATATAGGTTATAATGTGATCATAGATCTATTTAAGCATCAAAATATGATGCCTTTGAAGGTCTACAAGCTGGTCCAAAATGCAAATCAAGCAAACATGCTTTGTATTTTTTTCATATATTTGTTTAAGGTAGATACCACCATAAACTTTCTATACATGTGGTTTTTTAATCTTTTCTACTTTTTCTCCAGCTAAGTCAAATAATTTTGATTAAATTGGGAAAGCTAAGTGGCACAGTTGGAGAGAATGCCAGATCTGGATTCGGGAAGACCTGAGTTAAAATCTGCCTTCAGACACTTACTACTGGGTGACACTGTGCAAGTCTCTTAACCTCTGCTTCCCTCTTTCCTCATCTGTAAAATGGAAATAACAATAGCACCTAACTCCCAGGGCCATTATGAAGGTCAAATGAGATAATGATTATAAAGCACTGTATAAATGGTAGCTATTATTATTAAATTAATATGAACCCTAATAATATTCTGCCAGCTATGTACATATTGCCCTTACTAAAATATCAGAATTTGATTTGTGTTTATATGACTATCAAAGTCACAACTGTAGATTTTCTTTCCAAAAAGACAATTTTCATTCATCACATTTTTATGTCATGGATAATGGTTTAATAATATTTATTTGTGGTATGTTTTGGAACATAACCCCTTTTGCTAAGAAATATTAAATGAACTTCACGTGAAAAAAGAATTTTGGTGAAAGAGAAAATAGGAGCTTAATCTTTTCAAAGCAATTCGACAATTATTCTAATCTGGGGCTGAGTTTCACTTACAAAAAGATTTAGAGTTTACAAAGTATTTTCATAGACATTATTCCATATGGTCCTCAGAGTTTTGCTATAAGGTAAGCAGTGTGGGTAGCCAATTTCACAAACAAAAATAAAAGTAAGGTAAAGAAGTGACTTGGAGAGATCACACTGTAAACTAATGATAGAACTCCTTTCAGTAGGCCATACTGCCAGTGAGGTAGAGATGAGGAAACTTGGTCACAAGAAATTACAGAGGCCAAAATCAGTTATAGAGTTTGATTTTGCTTGGGGATTAAAATATGAATCTTAATAATCTAAAAAAAAGTAATTTGGAAAATAGGTCATAGAACTGATGGTGTCTGAATACAGATTGAAGTATTTTTTTAGTTTCTTTTTCTCAAGTTTTTTTTTTGTCTGTTTTCTTGCACAACCTGACTAATGTAGAAATGTTTTGCATGACTACACATGTATAACTTATACTGAATTGCTTTCATTCTTTTTTTTTTTTGGTTGTCTTTTTTTATTGTTATTTTTTATGGTGAGGCAATTGGGGTTAAGTGATTTGCCCAGGGTCTAATGAATTGAAGATCTATTCATTTTTAAGTTATAAAGGATAAATGGATCCTTTCTTTTTTGTGGGTCAATGAGTGTTAACTGACTTTCCCAGGGTCACACAGCTAGTAAGTGTCAAGTGTCTGAGGCCGAATTTGAACTCAGGTTCTCCTGACTCCAGGGCCGGTGCTTTATCCACTGCACCACCTAGCTGCCCAAATTGCTTTCATTCTTATGGTAGGGTGGGAAGGGAGGGAGGAAAGAAGAGAATTTAGAACACAAAGTTTTAAAAATGGACCTCCTCCTCCACTCTACATGTTGTCTCCCCTGAGAGAAAGTAAGTTCCTTGGGGGCAGGGATTGTTTCACATTTCTATTTGTATCCTTAGTCCCTAGCAGAGTGCTTGGCATATAATCAGCAAATAATAAATGCTTACTGATTGACAGATTCTTTATTCCACACTGCCTCTCTAAAGCTTACAGAATATCATGATAATCATGTTTTTTCACTTAGACAGTAGCCTTTTACATTCTTTCCCACACCCCCAAAAATACAAAGACTCAAAATTGTCCCCTCTTGATCTGTGGAAATCAGGGAATACAGAGAAAGCTACTTCTTCTTTGGTAATATTATCAGAAAGAAAAGTTTCAGTATATTAATATACCACAGATTTCCACATTAATTTAGTAGGTAGTTTTGCTGTACATCTCCTAGAACTGTATCATTAAATTTTAGGGGGATCACAGTGGGGTCATAAATAGATATGTCATTGAAATCTCCTTCCCCAGTAGCTGTGAATATGCAAGTTCCACTATATCAACATTTCCAGAACAACCATAAATTAATCTTTTTCTAGGGATATTGATAATTAAACATTTGGTGATCCATAAATATTTGAGACAACAGTATTTTTATTGCATAGGGGAAAAGTGAAATGGAAAAGTATTCCAGTCAGCTGTGTTTGTCTGCTGCATGTCACAAAGGCAATGATAAAAGATCTGAGAGATCGAGTTACAGACGAGACATATTAAAAATGTAAATCTAGGCCATGAAGATTTTAGAAAGTTTTATATTGACTGCTTCTTGAAAATGAAGGAAAACTAAATGTACGACTGGTAAGAGACAGTGAAGCCAATTGTAAAACCAAGGAGCTGGAAAGTTATTGCCAAGAACTAGAATCAGCTACAATTAATTTTTACTGGCAGACTATTTACAACTAAAATGGAGATGACCTGGAAAAGCACTCAGGGCAATTTTACATGCATAGTATGATTACTCAGATAAGATGGAAAGCTTCACTGAGTCCAGCTGAATTTACTTCCTTGGTGCTGAGAGCTTTATGATTCCCTGAGTTAGTGTGTACCGCCAGTGGCCATTCTACATTAATTAATATACTATCTCAACTATGAGCATTTTAAGTTGCTCTAATTAGTAAGGTGCAAAAATGGACTTCTCCATTTTATTACTTAGGCTTTATAAACAAATGTACCAGGCATGGCTGAAGGAGGAAAGGCCTATGCTTCCCAGAATACCTGGGACCTGAGCACAACTGCTCATTAGAAGAAAACAAGCAGATTAGTGAGGAAACTTCTAAGAATACAAAGCAGTAATGGGTATCGCTGCTGTATTTGTATTCACACAGAGAAATGGTGGCTATTAAGAATGAAGAGTGGCCACAGAACCCTTCTGGTGTTAGACCATACCTTTTTCCTAACATCAAACTTAAATATTATGACTTATGAAGGTAATTGGTGGGAAAGTGACAGGGTGTTAGGAGCTGGATGAGCTCAGATCCACCACAAACACCCCATCAAAGCTTTATGAATGCACCCGAAGGAATAGCAATAAATAAAACCAAAGAGAAACAGCAATAAGTCTAGGACTACACAATAAAATAAACAAACCTGCCAGAATCCTGCAGATAGCAGGCGTGGAGACAAACCCAAGATGACATAAGCTAAAGAACAGGCCAGGAAACAGGGCCAGACCAGGGCCCAGGTAGTTCAGTAGCCAGATAAGCCACCAGAGGTCTAACAGAAGGCAGAGCCTAATGAGCATCCAGGCAGGGCAGTGCACAGCACCCAAACAGTCCATGTCTCAACCACAAGCACTTAGAGGGTGCCATTTGGCCTGCTACATCCACAACAATAACAAGGGACAGAGACAAATCGAGTTTCAGATGAAAACAGCAGGATCCAAAGCAAAAACTTTAGTGAAGACAATAAGAGATAGCCCAAACCCAGGAATTCCTGCAGAAGGTTGGGCCCACTCTTAGGAACGTCATGTAGGGCCAAGCAAGGCCTGATTATACCATCCAAGAGTATGGAAGGGAACAGAATCAGAACCATAAACAAGGCCTAAATTCAGAAACTAAGACTGCTTGACAACCAGATCCCTTCCTACCTTTCCATAATCTTACACTTCATTCCTCTACTTTGCACTACTTGTATTTCTTTACACAGGACATATTCTAACTTCTTGCCTTTGTGCTACCTGTCCTTCATGCCTAGAATATTCTCCCTCCTCACCCCTGAAATCTAGCTTCTCTGTCTTCCTTCAAGACTCAGCTGAAATCTTTCCTTACGCCGAGACCTTTCCCATTCCCCTCTGCTGCTAGTCCCTTCCCTCTAAAATTAGTTTCTCTTACACTTTATATATTTAGTATTTACATAGTTATTTCAATATTCTCTTCCCCACTATGTTAGCTCCTTGAGAGCTAATGTTTTAGATCAATGTTTTTTTCCTTTTTTGTAACCCTAACACCTAGCATATTGCTTAGAACATACTTAGGGTTTAATAAATCCTTGTTGACTGACATATACTATCTCATTTAACCCTCAGAATAATTCTGGGAGCTAGGTATTATTATTATCATTCCCATTTTACAGAGAGGGACACTTAAGGTGATTCAGAATGACTCACCTATGGTTACAATTACTAAGTGTCTGAGGCAGGATTAGAACTCAGATCTTCCAAATTCCAAGGCCGACACAAGTCTCCTAGTTGTCTGAAGCACAGAAAGAAGCACTTATGCCTAGGTTAACCCACTGATGACTTTCTGCACAGTCAACACTGAAGCCTTAAAAACTATTTTTTTAAATATGACCTTCGAATCTATTCTCAAGTTAGTGAATCACATCCGGGCTTCTTAAACTTTTTTCCACTCACAACGTCTTTTTACCTGAGAAATTTGTATACAGCCTCAGGTATATAAAATAGGTACACATAAACTTTTACTGTTGCCAAATTTTTGGCAAACCCAAAATTCAGTTACTCAACCCCATATGGGGTCACAACCCACAGTTTAAGAAGCTAACAATTATAGCATGATCTAAATTACATCTCTTCATCTTTTCCGTAAGAACAGTATGAGGTACATAATTAAAGATCTGCTAAAATCTTTATTTAAATTATATGCACAACTTTCCTTTTACCTGCTAGTTTAGCAGTCCTTTCAGAAAAGGAAATGAGATCAGTCTGGTACAACCAGTTATTGATGAATCCATGCTGGCTCTTTGAAATCATCTTTTTTTTCTTTTTAGATGTTTATCAACTATCCTTTTAATGACATTCTTGAACTTACACACAACAAAAAAGGTAATAAGTTTCAATGAACACATTTCAAGTCTTCACAGGAATGAATGGACAAAGCACTTATTAAGTGTTTACTCTGTGCAAAACTGTGAATATGACTGAATAAAAAATTGTTAAGAGCTTACTATGTTTTTAGCACTGTTTTAATCATTGGGGACATAAATACAAAAGTTGGGCAGTCCCTGCTCTCAAGGAGCTCACTTTTTTTGTGGGGCAATGGGAGTTAAGTGACTTGCCCAGGGTCACACAGCTAGTAAGTGTCAAGTGTCTGAGGCCGGATTTGAACTCAGGTACTCCTGAATCCAAAGCCAGTGCTTTATCCACTGCACCACCTAGCTGTCCAAGGAGCTCATTTTTTTAAAATAAAAGTATTTTATTATTTTTCAGTTACATGTAGAGATAGTTTTCAACATTTGCCTTCATAATATTTCCAATTTCCAATTTTCCTCTCTCCCTCCCCTCCTCCCCTAGACAGCAGGTAATCTGATATACGTTTTATATATATATATATATATATATATATATATATATATATATATGTATATGTATATGTATATGTATATATGTATGTATATATGTATATGTATGTGTGTATATAAACATTAAACATATTTCTGCATTAGTCATGCTATAAGAGAAGAATCGGAGCAAAAAGGAAAAACCTCAAAACAGAAAAACAACAGCACTGAAAACAAAAGAAATAGTATGGTTCAATCAGCATCCATATTCCACAATTCTTTTTTTTCCTGGATTTGGAGAGCCTTTTCCGTCATGAGTCCCTTGGAACTTTCTTGTACGGTTGTATTGGTGAGAAGAATCTAGTCTATCACAGTTGATCAATACACAATGTTGTTGATACTGTGTACAATGTTCTTCTGGTTCTGCTCATCTCACTCATCATCAGTTCATGTAAGTCCTTCCAGGTTTCTCTGAACCCCTCCTGCTCACTGTTTCTTACAGCACAATAGAATTCCATTACCACAACTTGTTGAGCCATTCCCCAATTGATGGGCAGCCCCTAAATTTCTAATTCCTCCCCACCACAAAAAGAGCAGCTATAAATATTTTTGTACATGTGGGTCCTTTTCCCTAAGGAGCTCATATTTTAATGCGAGAGACAACAGATCCAGCCACAAAACAGATGATAATGCCTCATCTTTCATGTCATTTCCACTGGTAAAACTGTCAATTCTCATGCTGAATGATTTGACATTGCCAAGGACTTCAACATTTTCTTTTTTTGATCTTTAGCATCTGTGGCTGTAGTGGCTGCAGGAGCAGTGGACAGGCTGCATCTCCACACAGGTAGCTTCCCAGGAGAATGGCTGTGGGTCCTGGCCTGGAAGCATCGCTATTTCCAAAGCCCCTGTGTTCGGAGTCCCAGCTTGGATACATCTGGGCCTGAGGGGAAATGTTGATGGTAGTTTGATGTGGCTGGTACAAGCTATCTCCCCTTTCCACCTCCAGGTCTCCTACTGCTTCAGCTAGGCTGGTTTGCCTGTTCTGTCTGTGGCAGTTGACAGAGAATTTCCAGCCTCTTCTCCCCAGGAATTGCTTCCCCAGATGATGACTTCAAGGAGTGAACTTCAAGCATGACCCATAGTCCAGGGTTCCTGTGTCTATCTGTACATTGTATATAATAGGAATTTTGTAGGAAGTTCTTCATCTCAATCTCTGACAGCAGCACTGCTTGAAAGGTTATTCTCTAGTTGTACAAATAACTTTTCAGCAAAAGTGTAAGTGGTGTAACATAATTTTAGCCAATTATCGACATTACTATGCTTACTATGTTCCAGGCATTATGGTAAGAGCCAGGAATACAAAGAAAGCAAACATACAGAAATGGACCTAGAAGTACTTCAAGTATAAACAGGATAAATTTTTCAGAGTAAGTTTCATCCTCACAGCAAATTATAATTTCATCCTAGGAATAAATAGAAAAAAAACTTTGAAAGGTGTCCCTACACATTTGTGTATTTCTTAGGAGAGACAAAATGTACTTACACTTTTAAGTTTTCATCTGTCATCTTTCATGACTAATGTATTTCTAATTGTGCGTGAAAATACTAAGCTATCTGTGCTTCCTTTTAAAACTTTTTTATGACCACTCCGTATCTAAAGGGAAGTAAAATATTCCAAAGTACAAGAAGGGATTTCCCTTCCATATCGGCTCTGTCTGCTTCTTTGATAGCTCTCAGTCAGCATCCTTTCTCCTTCCAGAGCTTTAGTCACTATCATCACCATTATTTCCTTGTAAGGATTTCTTCTGCAGATTTCCTATATGAAATTATAAAAATCAATTGTTTATGCAAGAGTCTTTTCAGCTCATTTGCTATTTAGACAATGAGACTGGAAGGCACTCTCTTTTGAGTGAACTTAAAGAAAAGGAGATTTAATGCTTTGCTCTTCAGAGTTCACAACTTCATACAATCTTTCTTTCACTTCGAAGTAAATTCCCATATTTGGAGTGCCTTCAAGGCATGTCTAAGCAGTTATATATTCTGCATGCATGATGCCAGTTAGAGGGGGAAAATCAACTGTAAATTTGCTAATACTCAAAATATCAATGAAATTAAAGATGTAGTAAGGAAATCATTAGAAGTAGGCGGAAATTTCTAATATACCTAGGAAAGATAAAGGTAAAATATTCATGCAGAAATATTTTCAGAAATATGAAATTACATAATTTATGAGTCTAGAAAGCAGGCTATATAATTGTTTGGACAATCAGAAATGTGAAGAAATGTGAATTGCTGATAAATCAAGTTGTGTTTCCTGGAGATGCATAGAAATAAACATTCGTAATGATTTAGTACTGGAGAAGTATACTACATAACGTATATTTTCTTGAATCTTATATTGGGGGAGAACATAAATCTAGATTTTTATAGAAGCAGCAAAGTGATCTCAGTTTATAAAATACAGTTGGACAAAGAGTTAAATTTGATCATAAGATTCTTCTCTGCCTAACCCACTAAAGAACACATGATCCTTAGTTGAAGAGGCATCCCTTTACTATATCCTGGCTTCCATGCTATGTGATGTTTAAATGATTTTCTGACTCTGATAACTTAGAAGCATAGCTGAGGAAGCAAAGCTACTCTGCCTCTCAACGGAAGGTTGTAAATGAAACTGAAATGGAAGAGAAGAATCACCAAGATAAAAATCTAGCTGGGAACAGACCAGAATGATGAATAAAACCAGCTAAAATGAAATTTAATAGAAATAAACTTAAGGTCATAAAATTATGCTAAAGAATTACTTATCCTACTAATTATGCTAAGAAAGTAATTAATATGCCCATATCCTTTGACCCACATGCCCAAGGAGGTCAACGACAGGAAGAAAAGTCTATACACAAACAAAATGTTTATGGCAACATTTTTACAATAGCAAAGCCTTGGAAAGAAAGTAGATGCCCATCAACTGGAGAGTGGCTAAACAAACTGTGTTACAAGTGTATAATGGAATCTTACTGCACCTGAAGAAATGATGAATATGAAGAATCCAGAGTGGGCTTGCTCTTCCAAACTCCCACTTGACTTGGTAGGTTGGGCCCTCACATTTAAGTGACAAAACGTCTAGAGGGAAGTCTAAGGGGCTGAGGCACATGCTAGTACTATCCCTTGAGATCCTCAAGTCACTGTGCTAGTACTGATTAATCACCTAACATTTCCCCAATATCAATAAACCAGTAAACATCAATTAGCTACTGAGAAGGCATATTGAGGACTAAAGTACAAAAACATACTCCAGGGGCAGCTAGGTGGCGCAGTGGATAAAGCACCAGCTCTGGATTCAGGAGGACCTGAGTTCAAATGTGGCCTCAGACCCTTGACACTTACTAGTTGTGTGACCCTGGGCAAATCACTTAACCCCAATTGCCTCACCAAAAACACAACAAACAAACAAACAAAACAAAACAAAACAAAACAAAAACCATACTCCAGAACTAAGTGCAAACAATTGGCCCCCAGGAAAAAGTGAACTCAAATTTCAAGTGTCTGGATTACTTTATACAGTCCTTTTCTCCACTCCTGTTCTAGATCCACTCCTAACTCTTCAGACTTCTCTACCAGGTGTCACAAGTCTTCTTACCCTAGAAGATCCATTTACCCTTTAGTCCCCCCTCCTATTGGTGGGGTTCTCCCAGACTTTCCAACATTTTGAAACTCATAAGGTTTCTTCACTCTCTGGATATTCATTAACCTAATATCAGAAAATAATAAGCCCAAGGGAACAAGGAAACTAAGATGCTCTGTCTTTTCCCCACTTAGAAGTTCAATGCATTTCTCCATTAGATTGCTGCCAGGTAAGAAAATTGTAAAAAGAGCTGAAGGACATATTGATGGTTTTGTATGTGAACTCAACTCTGGGTCTCAACTTAGTCCTGACTTTGAAGACACACAACACCAGGCCTTCACTCACTCATGTTTATAAAGTGGGTCCCCAAAGTTCATGTGTCAAATTAAAAACAGGCAGGGAATGAGTGAGATGAGCAGAACCAGAAGAACATTGTACACAGTATCATCAACATTGAGTGTTGACCTACTGTGATGGACTATATTCTTCTCACCAATGCAATGGTACAGAAGAGTTCCAGGGAACTCATGATAGAAGAGGATCTCCAAATCCAAGAAAAAAAAGAAAGAAAGAACTGTGGAGTATAGATGCTGATTGAACCATATTATTTCTTTTGTCTTGGGTACTGTTCTTTTCTTTTTCTATTTTGAGGTTTTGCATCACTGCTCTGATTCTTTCTCTTGTAACAGGATTAATGCAGAAATAGGATTAATGTTATTATGTGTATATATATGTGTGTGTATATATATATCTATATGTATATGTATAGATATATATAGATATAACCTATATCAGATTACCTGCTGTCTAGGGGAGGGGGGGAGGGAGGGGAGGGAGGGAGGGAGAAAAATCTGAAATTGTAAAGCATGTATAAACAAAAGTTGAGAACTATCTTTACATGTAACGGAAAAAATAAAATATCTAAAAAAAAAAAAAAAACAGGCAGGGAGCAATACTCATGCTCCAAGGACTGGGAACTCATTGGTCAGTCTGTCATTGTATATGAACTGATGCAAACTGAACTAAGCAGACCAGAAAAACAATACACATCATGGTTATTCAGCTGCCTCAATCAAATCCAACTCTTCATGACCCCATTTTGGGTTTTCTTGGCAAAGATATAGGAGTAGCTTGCCATTTCCTTCTCCAGTTCACTTTACAGATGAGGAAACTGAGACAAAGAGGGTTAAGTGTTTTGTCCAGGGTCACACACCTAGTAAATGACTGAGGCTGGATTTGAACTCAGGAAGATGAGTCTTCCTGACTTCAGTCCAGGCATTCTGTGCACTGTGCCACCTAGCTGATCTAAATGAATAAATAAACTTGGCTCCAAAAAAAAGAGATGAAAAAATGAATCTCCCTTCATTCTTTTCAGTAATGGGTGACTATGGCTGCAGAACATCATGTATACTATTAGAAGTAGCTGAATTACTAGTTGCTTTGGATAAACTGTTCCTTCCTTCTATTTTCTTGGAGGTGACTCTATAGGTAAAAGAAGAGTAAGGATATACAGGGTATATCAGAAGTCTTAGCACAATTTCAGTCTTTAATGTATTTAATAAATTTGATGTACTTGTAAATGAAGGTAACAACAAAATAAATCAACAAAGATTTTCCCAAAAGAACTTATAATTCCACCAACCTTCATAATTGCTTTCTTTGTGAAAATAAACATTTCAGAAACAATCTACAAGTCCAACAATTGGCGAATGCCTGATTAATTATGGTGTATTAATATAATAGAATATTATTGTCATAAAATGATAAATTATGAAGAACAAAGGGAAATGTGGAAGGACCAAATTAGGCACTGGATTGAATAATAAGAATCAGAACTGTATTCACACTGACTTCAATTACAGGGGGAAAAAAGAATACAAAACAAAATAATTTAGGAAAATAGAGCAAAAAGTGACGTAAAACAAAAGTATTTTCTTTGCTTAGCTACTCTTTGTAAATGTATGTGATTCTACTTTACAAACTGCTAAATGTTTAGGATAAGATTTTGCCTCCTTTTCCAAATTTATTTGATCATTTCTTTTGCAATAACACAAAGAGTGATTTAGGATTTCAACAAAGAACTTTTTAATGTTGTTTTTTATTAAATTCTTTACTTGAACACCAAGTAAAATAAGCATTCCCATATATACAACAGAACATAAAAAGGAGTGCACATGAAACCGCATCTCTTTTATGTATACCACTATTTTTAAAAGCCTATTATAAATTCAAAACGGAACTTTCAAAGCTCTCCTGTTTGTGATTCCTTCTGATGTTCTTTTTGTTCTCCTTCTTCCATTAAAAAGAATGTTCCATGAATCTTTCTTTTTTCTTTTTCTTTCTTTTTTGGGCAAACCACCCAAAATGGAAAAAAATCTTTGTGACAAATACACAGTCAAGCAAAACAAAATTCTCATGATAGCAGGGTCTGCAATGTGAGTCAGTCACTTCTCTGTCAGGAGGTAGGTAACATGTTCCATCATTTGCTCTTTAAAATGCATTGGTCAGTGCATTTAATAAAGAATGAAAGGAAATATGAGGATGGACATTAGTGACTTCCAGTACGTCACTCAACCTCCCTATACCCCTTGCCTTTTTCATCTGTGAAATGAACGGTTTAGCCTATATGATCTTAGAGGTCTCTTTGTACTATAGATCCTGAGGAAAAATATTAG
The DNA here is from genome assembly GCF_019393635.1 of Dromiciops gliroides. Lineage (NCBI taxonomy): Eukaryota > Metazoa > Chordata > Mammalia > Microbiotheria > Microbiotheriidae > Dromiciops > Dromiciops gliroides. The sequence continues at coordinate 77,688,378 of NC_057867.1, read as the reverse complement.
AGGAAAACCAAAAGATACCAAAATTAGAAAACAAGATTTCTATAAATGAAAGCAACAAAATATGGCTGACTTATACAGCCCAGCCACAAAACTAAAGAAAGGAGGGAAAAGGGTCCTCACTAAAGCCACCAAAGATCTCAGGAGGAAGAAAAATCAGCTAAAAACCTAGAACACAAGCAGATAAATCAAAAGGGAATATAGTAACATTTGAAGAGAAGGTAACTGCCACAGTGGCCATAAATTACACACATAAATAATGCATGTAAATATTGCAAGACAAAGGAAATTAAATCAATGTTTGATACAACACAGAAATCCTTGAATTGCCAAGAGGCTGTGGAACCACAGCAAGATGTTCCAGAATGGTTGAAGAGAGAAATGAAAATCTTGAGAGAAATCAGAGGCAAATAAATGGCAGAATTTATAGCCTACATATCAAAACTAATGAGCAGAATTGAATCAATGGTAGTAAGGATCGCCAAAAAAGCGAAAAATAGAACAAGTGATTGGGAATACAAATATAATTAAATATAAAAAGCAATCTAGAAGAAGGAAAAAAGCAACAACTTTAAGAGAAAATATTATCTAGATAAGCAAAACACATTGATGCCTGAAACAGAATGTGTAGAGAAGCATAAAAAGTAAAAACAAAACAAAACAAAACACCCTGAAGACCATAATGCAATGCCAATTTTCCACTCCCTACCCCACTGCCTAGCCTATTCTCTCTCTTCATCTCTGCTTCCTTCTGGACTGAGCTCAACTCCTACCTTCTAAATGAAGCATTTAATGGTCCCTTCAGCTGTCAGCATACCCCCTGGCCCTCCTTACAACCTTCCCCCTTTCCTCTCTCATTTTATACTGTTCAGACAAGAATACCTTTTCTTTAGTCTTCACAAAGCATTTCATTTCAACGTCTTGGGAAATGGCTGCATCCCACACCTGGAACATATTCCACTCATTAACTTCACCAGAGAGTATCACTAGTTTCCTTCAAGATTCAAACTCAAGCACCACCTCGTACGTACACAAAGCCTTTCTTGAATCCCCAACCACTATTTCCCCCTTCCTAAGGACCTTGCATTTCTCACACACACACACACACACACACACACACACACACACACACACACACACACACACACACACAAGTTTTCTGTGTATATGTGTGTGTGTGTGTATTTTATATGTACATCTTATCTCCAGCAAATGAGTGTAAGCTTCTCAGGAATAGGGACTGTTAATATTTTTGGTAGCCCCAGGACCAGTGTAATGCTTGGCCCAGAGAAGGTCCTTAATAAATGCTTAGTACTTGATTTCTTTTAACTTGTTATTAATTCTTTACTCTGCCAAGTCAGTGGTTTGTTAGACTGCACACAGGTGATTCGGGGATCAATCAACAAGAACTTCATAAATGCCTGCTATGTGCGAGGCACTGTGCTAATAAGTACTTATGGCTTCCATATCAATGATGAGCCTTTTCTGTTAAAATATAATTAGTTTGGGATTTCTGATGTTATTTATTACTTGCCATATCCAGTGCCTACCAATTATTTTCTTTTCTTTTCCTTTTTTTTTTTAGTGAGGCAATTGGGGTTAAGTGACTTGCCCAGGGTCACACAGCTAGTAAGTGTTATGTGTCTGAGGCCGGATTTGAACTCAGGTACTCCTGACTCCAGAGCCAGTGCTCTATCCACTGGACCACCTAGCTGCCCCCCAATTATTTTCTTGAAAAAACGGTTTATGATTGAAAGGCATGCTGTTTCAATGTAGGTTACATCTTTGGTCTCTCATTTCTTCTTTCTCATCCACACTTTCCTATATTTTTATTTATCACCATCCTTACCTGTCTTCACCTTTGCACTGAAGTAACTGAATATCATTAGCATGGTGTATACATGGCCAAGTCTAAGAACCACATCACCAATAAAAGATCCCACAAACACCCCAGAAATAGCATCAAGAAACCCAGGTTCTAGAGACATGACTCTGAAAGAGGCTGAACCTAAGTTTCTGAAAAACATACACTTTGCTAAGAAATATGCCAAGATATATAACCTATATCAGATTGCTTGCTGTCTTGGGGAGGGGAAAGGGAGGAGAGGGAGGGAGAAAAATCTGAAACTAGAAATCTTATAAAAACAAATGTTGAAAACTATCTCTACATGTAACTGGAAAATAATAAAATATTTTTATGAAAAAAAAAAGAAATATGTCAAGAAGGGATCAAAGAAGGTGCAGGCCAACAATGTCAAATTAATCAATGCACAAGGTGAGGCCATCCATTCCATCAAGGTGCCAAGATCCCCAAGTGAAAATTCCTCAGGCCCAAGATCACCAAGCCCACAGTCCTGAAGACCCCAAGACAACTGCCAAATGAGCAGACAGACCCTAAAACTCGCACTAAATCTCAAGGTCTTATGTTCACCAATCTTGACTCTAAAGTTGCCAGAATCACTGACCATACAGTTGTGAAGCCCATTAAACAGAAACCCACTAACAGCATAGTTATCAAATGTGACATCGAGGTCAACAAATCTGATCCAAAGGCCACCAAGTCAAGTCCAAAGCCAAGGTTACTGAGTCTACCTCTAAGTTTACTAAGCCTCATGCTTCCAAGGCTCCCCAAACCAATGATTACAAAGCCAAGCCCAACAGCCCCAGGACAGTCACATTCAAAGTTTTTAGTACTAAGGCTATTAATCTCAAGAACTCAAAATGGAAATTTCAGGACAAAAGGATCTGTTTATATCACAACTTTTCTCAGTCAGGGCATCATTGTCCACTATTTTGCACAAATAAAGTCATAAGAAAAAGTGTTTAAAAATGAAAACACTAAATACTAAAATTTTTATTTGGTGGGTCTTACTGAGATCTTCATAGAATTTTTCTACTGTCTTTCTTCAAGACTCAGCTCAAACTCCACTTTCTGGAGTGGGGAGGCATTCAAAATTCCCCCAGCCCTTCCCACCTGATGTTTGCTGCTGTTCAATCATTTTAGTCGAATCTGACTCATCATGACCCCATTTGGGGTTTTCTTGGCAAAGTTACTGAAGTGATTTGCCATTTCGTTCTCCAACTTGTTTTACAGAAGAGGAAACTGAGGCAAACAACGTGTAGTGACTTGCCCAGGGTCAGCTAGTAAGTATCTGAGACTGGACTGAACTCAGCTGAGTCTTCCTGACTCCAAGCCCTGGACTCTATCTACTCTACCACCTAGAGGCCCAGTTACCTTCAATCTATTCTTATAACTTCTATGTATGTAAATACATGCGCATGTGTTTTCTTCCCCATTAGAATACAACCTCCTTGAGGAGAAGGATTGTTTTTGCTTTTCTTTGTATCACTAGTGCTTACCACAGTGCCTCACACAGAAAGTGCTAAATAAATGCTAGTTGACTGAACTATAATTAGGGCAATGCACAAAGTACTGGGCTCAAGTCCAGAAGACCTAAGTTCAAATCCATCCTCAGACACTTAGTAGCTATGTGACTCTGCCCAAGTTAATTAATTTCTGTTTGTCTCAGTTTCCTCAAATATAAAATGGAGATAATAGCTACCAGAGTTTTTGTAAGGATTAAATGAGATAATATTTATAAATTGCTTAGCACATTTCCTGGCACATAATAGGTGTTATATAAATGCAAGCTATTATTATTATTGTTGTTGTTGTTGTTGTTGTTAGCTGTTGTGGTAAAAAATGAAAGTTTTTAACTAAAATTTAAGAGTTGAATGCACATTACTGAAGAACCGCCAGTTTTTGAAGGACCGCCCTTTTGGGGAGGAGACCGTGACAAACAGCCGTGCGCCTGCTAATGCTCGGGAGAGCGTGACCAAGCACTCCACTTCCGGGGTGTGAGCTTAAAAACGAGGAGAGAACGGAAGTGGGCTCTTTCGCTCTCAACACACACACGTTGGCTCAGGTTTGATGGTGTGTTTTGGGTCTTAGATTACACTATAACCAAAGAATTCATTACTAAATGTCCAGTATACTGTTGATAAGTTTTTCTGGACAAATACTTGAAGTCATTGCAGCGTGTTAGAAGTTCCCAGAGCTTATGCTCTACAGACAAAGCCTTCAGGAACCCAGAGTCACCTATACACCATGATGAAAAATAAAATTAGTACTTTGTGGAGGTACTAGGGATACACAGATAAATTACCAGAAAGGAGACCTCAAGTAGTTTACATTCTACTTGGAGGACACAAGATATATCCTTAAATCAAAGAATATACTAAGTAAATCAAATGAAATGTCAAGGATGAAGGAAGAACCCTAACAACCAGGGGTATCATGAAAGTTCTCATGCAAGACATAACACCTGAGGTGAGTCCTAAGGGAAGATGAGGATTCTAAGAGGCAGAAGAAAGGAAGGAGTTCATTATAGACATAGGAAACAATTTGTGTAAAGGCACTTAGAGAGGAGATAGAAGGCCAAGTGTGGAGAATCAGCTAGTAATCCAGTTTGGCTAGAACATCAAATGCATTAATGTGAATAATACCTAGAAAGGCAGGAGGGATCCAGATTGTGGAATGCTTTAAAGTTAAGGAACATTCAAACTGGAGATATCAACTCTAGGATTCTGACCCTTCCAACTCTGTGTTTCTATGCTTCTGTGAGAATGTGACGAACTGAAAACTCAAATTTTACTGTTTTGCATAGTAACATCTTTTAATATTATTGACTGAGCCAAATAATAGGCTATTTGTGTCTTTATTAAACTAATTTCTTTTGTTTGTTTTTTGAGGTGGTTTTTTGTTTGTTTTTGTTTTTTTCTGGTGAGGCAATTGGGGTTAAGTGACTTTCCCAGGGTTACACAGCTAGTAAATGTCAAGTGTCTGAGGCTAGATTTGAACTCAGGTCCTTCTGAATCCAGAGCCAATGCTCTATCCACTGCACCACCTAGCTGCCCCTATTAAACTAATTTATTAAACATATTGATTTGTTTGTTGAGTTCATAGAGTTTTGAAAAAATTATTTGTGTAATAAACAGAAGTCTCTTTGGAAGCCTTATTACTTTGTATAGGAAATCTACTGATTTATAATGAACATATATTGATTGGAGTATGTATGAAGTAGTATTTATAGGCACATGAAATCTATTTTAATCTCCATTAGTCTACCCTGGAGAAATTCAAGCACAATTTCCCCAACCACCTCTAAGCTGGAACCAAAGACCATGTTCTGGAAGTTTTACCTCTTTTACAACTAAAGCCTCGACCTTGGACCCTGCCATCCAGATTGGTGACTGCCTAGCTTGGCCTACTCTTCCAGGCAAGCACAAGTCATGCTCCACCTCCTTTCATATTCCCCAGCAACCTTGTTGCTATGCTTGTACTCTTCCAACCCCTTCCCCTCCTCATCCACATGTACACTTACACTTTTGCTCCAGTTTGAAACCATAATCAAATCAACTCTGCCATTGTTCCCACAAGAGGTGTGTCAATCTACTCCTCTATGACCCCACTCACCATCCTTGTAACTTTTTTGTACCAAAGTGTCCCTTACTGGCCACCACTGTCCTATGTGTGTTGTCTCCCCCTAAAAAATACCCTAAGTTTCTTGATACCAGAGTCTGTCTCTGTTTTTTGTAATTGTATCACCAGGGGTTGGTGTATAGTAAGCCCTTATTAAATGCTTTTTTCATTCACTCATTCATTCATTCATGAATAACTTGAATATAAGCAAAGTTTTTAATCCTGAATACTCTTATTCAGCAATGTTCAGATTATCAAAAGGCATCTGCATGTTGTTCATTAACACCAGATAATGGAACAACTTGCGTTTGATCCTAAGATTAACAGTATTATATTATATTTGTTCTTAATACCTGACCTCTTAGAGAAGAGTTCTTAATGAGTTTTGTGTCATGGTGGAACGCTTTAACAGCATGGAGCAGTCAATCAGCCCTGTCTCAAAATGTTTTAAATGTATAATATAAAATATATAGGATCACAAAGGAAAGCAAATAGATGGAGATAAACATGATTTTTTTTTCTCATACCAGTTCAAAAATGCCCTTAAATCTCTTCACAGAGATTATAGCTTAAGAACTTCTGATATAAAGTCTGTTGTTCTCCTGACCTTTCCTAAATTAGTCCTCCAACTTGCTAACCTTTGTTAAGAGGCTTATGTATATGAGAAGTGAAGTCAAACCTGAACAAAAAGACTTGTGTATGAGGCATCTTTCATTTAACCTGAACTAATAAGCTTCTTGTGCTTGACTTAGTAAATAAGCTTGTGGTTGTATAAACTATATCTTGACTTGACTTCATCAGCATGCCTAAGACAGAACTCAGTCTCTTTTCTTCCTTCAAAACTTATTGCTTTCTGGCCAAGGCATCACCATTTTTCAGGTTCATAACTTTAGAATTACCCTCAATTCTTTACTCTCACTCATCCCCACATATCCAATCAGTTCACAGATCTTGCCATTTCTACCTCAACACTATCTTTTGCAAACAACTTATACTCTTTACCCATGGTTGCCCTCTTAGTTCAGGGCCTCATCACCTCGTATTTACTTCAATGATGTTCCTACCTCATGTCTCCCCCAATTTCAATTCATCCTCCAGTTGTCAAAGAGATTATCCTTAAGCACATATTTGATGTCAGACCCTTATTCCAGTGGCTGCCAATTGCCTCTAAGAGAAAATATATATACTACGTGCTCTGGAGCTCCTCTCCCCAACCTTTATTTGCTTTACTGAGCCTGAACTTTAGGTCACACAAGCAGCAAGATGGAGGACTAAACCTTTTTTTTCTCTGATCTGTATAACTTCTCAAACCTCTCCGAAACAGAAATTATGCACCAAGGATAAAGCAACTCCAGCTGTTTCCATTGTCTAGGATGGCAGAATTTTTAAAAAAGTGTAAAAAGAAAACAACCCAGGAGCTGATGCTCACTGACCCTGAGCTCACTGAGCATCCCTCTGCCACCTCCTGTCCTACAGCAACAAATTGATCTGAGACTTAGCTGACATCAAGGCTCAATCCTGTCCTTCTGTTTCCTTTCCCTCTTTTCAGAACCAGAGTCACACAGCTAGTAAATATCTCAGACCAGATTCAAACTCAGGTCCTCCTGACTCCAGGACTGGTACTCTATCCATTGTGCCACCTAGCCACTCTCACTATGTGCCAGGCATTATACTAAGTGCTGAATTAATCAATCATATAAACAAAGAGAAAAAATCACAACTATTTCAAAAAATTCTGAAAAAAACTTTGGACATTCATTTATGTTAAAAACACTAAAAAAAAGTAAAACTATCAATTTGAAAAATGAAAAAAAAAAACACTAAAAAGGACAGGCAAGAAGGGCCCTTTTTAATATTACCAGAAGGAGGTATTTAAATCTAAAAGAAAGCCTTTCTTATAGTGGAGAAACTCTAGAGGCTTTTGTAGTACAAAGAGGAATTAAACGAAGATGTCCCTAACCCATTTGAAGAAATATTAGTTACAGCAACGAAGACAAAATCACATGTATAAATAAATATCGGCAAAAAGGAGACAAAATTAACTCTATTGGCACATGTCGTGATGGTAAACATAGAATTTTCAAAGAAATAAACAGATAATTAAAAATTACAGCAAGGTAAGATACAAAACAAATCCACCAGACCCATCTACATCTCTATAGAATACAAACAAAAAACCAAGAAGAAATTGTAACAGAAATTCCCCTCAAAATAACTACAAAATGCATTAAATATCTACACTTTAACCTACCAAGGTAGATACAAGTTTTAGAGAAATGCATCTATGAAACAATCTTAATCTTTTTTTCGGAGATGGACTCTTTTGCCTATAAAGAAAAGTCTACAGAACTCTTTGCAGAATGATATTTTTAAATAAACAAAGCAGAATACATAAGATTACCAAGGAAATCATCTATATTGAAATAAAGATGCAGTCTTTCTAATCAAGTCCATGGACCCCTTGAAACCTATCTGTGGACTCCTGGGGAGTCTATGGAACCCCAGTTAAAAACTCCTGCTAAAAAAAGGGGGTGGGGAATCCTGTTTTAAACGAATAAAGGGAGATAAGCTGGAAAGGTATTAACTATCATGGTTGGGATGATTCAATATAATAAAAATGACTACAAATTAATTTAATTCAAAGATTTTGTGCTATACAAAAAATATTGAGAGGATACTTTATTATACATAAACCACAATTTTACTTACATAAAATTAAAATCTTGAGAAGAGAAACCATATAGTGAGAAAATGTTTTCATCAAATGTCACTGATAAAAATCTGATATCCAAACTAAAAAGGTAACATACAAAAATATCTAACACCAAGAGCCATTCCCAAATTGAAATGTGGCTCCCCAAAATGTGAACACATGGTTTTCAAAAGAATAATAAAAAACTATGACTAGATGAATACACGCTCTAAATCTGTAAGAGTAAGAGAAAAAAACAAATTTAATTAAAACACCTCTGAGGTTTTACCTTATTCGATGCAAACTGGCAAAGAGGAAAAACAGATGAGAAGAGTTGGTGTTGGAAGGCCTAACAGAAAAGAGGAAGCGTTGGGAAAGCTATGAAATGTTAAAATTATTCTGGAATTATTTTTTAAAAGTTAGTCAATTGTCCATACCCTTTTACCCTTTGACACTAGTGAGAATGGGAAATGTCTGTGATTTAAAGGCAAAATGCATCAATACAATGCTTGGGTTTTGCAAACTTTATTATTGGCATGTAGACTTTTTACTAGGATGATGAAAATTGCTAGAAATTGGGTTAAAAATTGCTTGCTAGAAAATCCAAAATGCCTGCTACAAAGATTGTATCGAAATTTCAAACTTTGAGATGGGGGAAAGTGTGATACCAGTAAACAAAAACAAATTTTGTGCAGTAGCCACCTTTAGCAAACAGATGATGAGTTCAGTTTTTAAAATGCCAGATTAGAGGTAACCCAGAAAAACACTGAAGCCAGGGAAAGAGAAAATTTTAGGAAAGAATGAATAGGCAACAGTGTTAAATGCCACAGAGAGGTTAACAACGGGAACCTTATGATAAAAGGTACCGGATTTGGGCAGCAAGAAATTGGTCAATGTTTAGGATAAAGGAAGCAATTTAAGTAGAGGAGGGAGGGGCAGAAATTATGTGGGTAATTAAATAGTATGTGGTGATATCAAAAATTCAGATTTTCAAGTGACAGATGAAAATGCTTTACCTTTTACTGTGACACAAAGCAGAAAAACAAATCTAGTAGTGTGAGGAAAGAATGATTTCCATCTCTAAAATGAAGTTACAAGTGGAGAAATTTACATATTTATATGCGCAATTACAGTGATTAATTCGGGGTGAAATTTGGACTGCAGTTGGGGCAAATGAAAGAGATAGTTACAAAACAGGTCCCCCCCCAAGACACCTGATAGAGGACTTTTTGTTAAATGCCAAACAAATTCTGATACAACCATATGAAGTAACAAATGTAGATGCAGTCCTTTTTAAAGGAAGAGAAACAGATGAATTCCTGTGAAGTCTAACCTGTAACTCTACAAAGGAAAGTACTTAAAATATTACAGCTCAATTAAGTTCACATAGAAAGATGCTACTGTGCACAAAAGCCAGAAAGGATAGCAACTTTGCTATTTTGTAGTAATACCTGTGATAAAAGGTTGAAAGGAGAAGGATGCTGAAAGATTTCAGAGTGAAGTTCTTGGACTTACTGGTGATATGAATTAATTCTGTTTTTCCTATGTTTTATGGATAATGGAAAAGGATCCGTGATAATTTGCTAAATTGGTTTTATAATTGGCGTTGCTTTGTCCAGATGTCCCAGAAAGAAAGAACTGGATAGATGGGGACACTTGTCAATTTGGTAACCTCCCAGACCTCTAAGAAATTGTCCAAAATCAAATAAAATACAGACGCAGCCACCATTTAGTTATATCAATGTGTAAATGGGAAAAATAGGTAGAATATCATAGACTGCAAGGTATGGGTACTTAGAGTCAATTCTTGATAAAAACTGATTCACTTTTATGGATCCAAATTGACAAACCATGAACAAAGGAAAATCCCCACACATTAGAAAGAATGGGAGGGTAGAGGGTCTTACCACAATAGCTCAAACATACTAGAATTTGTTCTAAAGAAATGATGTGTATATTATTCATCTACAATGCTACAGATTTAAACACAGTAAATAGGGATCTGAACAATGAGTTAAGACCTTCTTTCACACATACAGTTATTTAGCTACCTGGAAGGCTTTTTCTAAGTTTGAAAAAATATCCTCCACATCACAATTTACAATTTGTAACACTGGAGAGGATAAGTAAACAAGTAGTCTATTCACAAGGACTTTAGCTCTTGATAGAAATTTTTTTTCATGTTACTGTGGTATATGTTCCAATAAAAAAGGAAATCTACTCCTAAAGGTTTTATTTTCCCTCTAGGCCCAGAGTCAATGTGAAATAATTGCTTTGATTTCTTTCAACAATTTGCTGGAAAATTCTAGGTTCATCTCAGCATTTACACTTATAAAGTAGCGACAAGAAAAACGGTAGTTTCCTGAAGAAAAATATGTCATCAGTGATAAACAACCCCAAACTCAGTCAAGCAGGTAATGCATTGCAGGTCAGAAACTATACCCTAGACATTATGGCATATACAGGTAATACAGAAAATGTCACATTTGAAGGAGGACATCTCCTTTTTTAAAACCACTACATCCACAACAAATCAGAGAGCAGGGCATGAGTTACTTGCTGACATAAAAGCATGAAAGATCTGAAGAGGCAGAGGAATGCATACCAGAGTTTCATGAAATATATAGCACAATGAAGCAGTGATGACTTAAGCCACTAGGTGGCGCAGTGGATACCATGCCAGGCCTTAAGTCAGGAAGACCCAAGTTCAAATATGACTCCCGACAGTTACTAGCTGTATGACCGTGAGCAAGTCACTTAACCAATGACTGCCTCAGTTTCCTCAACTTCGAAATGGTGATAACAGTAGCATTTGCCTCACAGGATTGTTGTGAGGATCAAATGAGATAATAAATGGTAGTTGGTTAGTCCTCCTGCTTTCTCCACTGTCTCTTCCTTCATTGTTAACTATCTCTCCTCAGACTTTAAGGTTCTAAGAACCTTGTCCCCTTTCTTAAAATCTACTGCCACACAACTCTTACATGCTCTCTGGCTTGAGGGTTGCTGTAGGGATAGCCTGTCTATAAAGTTTGTGAGTTTTGACATAGTTTTCCTTTGGTCATTAATCAGGGTGATACAACTTTTACACCAACTAATTTATTTTTTTATTTATATCAACTAATTAATTGATTCCAATGACCTATATTTGGTGATGAATTCTAAGAACAACAAATATGAATTTGTAAGAGCTAAATTTGAGAAAAGAAAACAATGAAAGAAGAAACAGGACTGCTACTGGTTGGGATGATGAATGCTGTTGAAAATTGAGAGGTTTAAATGATTTGCTTCTCTTCTCTACCAAGGAAAATGTTCAGATTGGAAAGTATAGAATGCATCTACTTAAAATTGGAAAAGTTGAAAGAATGGACAGGATAACTATTGGGATGGGTGGGATGATGAGAACTGATAACAGAGAGAAGACGGATTGCTCAATTCTGATTCTGTTTCTGGTTTCTTTGCCAGTGAGAACTGCCTTTGCTCCAGAAATAAGTGAACAAAAATGGTTAAAGGGGGATTGGTGCTGAGTATACAAAACAAGGTAGTAAGAGAGAACGTAGTTCCCCACATTAACTACACCTCTAGCTACTGAAAGAATAGAAAGGTTAGGTTACAGAGCCACTGTCAATAATATTTGAAAAAGAACCTCAAGAGTTCAGAATGGCAAATGTCATTCTCTTCTAAAGTGAGAGAGTGGGGATGATAGAGAACATAGGATGGAATGTGATCACCCTGGCAAGAAGAGCCACCTCTTCCTGTGAGACAGGGATGAAGGAAAAAATCGTGGCAGAATGCATCTGGGTGCTGTAAAATGAAGAGGAAAGGAGAACAGAAGAAGCAGCTCTCTACAAATGACTTCAGTTTTTTTTTCAGTCAAACATCTGAATGGATGGGAAAAAGGTAGTCTGGGAGGTCCAAGGAGGGATGAGCAGGTTTAGAATTGCTGCTGCTGTGCTCAGTGGAGTGGTGAGTTGATTACAGGGATATAAAATGACTGCCTTGCCATAGTAAAATTATGTTATATTGGCACTGGACTCTGCATGGTTCTGTGAGGGTTTTCCCAGTTTTGTTCAGCATCATGTATTTAGGAGAGTAGGCAGTGGGTAGTGGGAGAAATCCAAAGTAGTGATCTTCTAGGTCATAATTAACTATATCCCAGGGTAATGAAAAAACTGGTCAGTGTGGTTCCGGAGCTATAGTAATTTCTCTTTGAAAAATTATGGAGAACAAGAGACATGCTACAGAACCAGAAGTTGGTTAATGTCCTAATTCTCAAAAATGTGAAAGTATATTCAAAGACTGATATCTTTGACATTCCTGGCAAAGTTCTAGACCACATTTTTTAAAGAATAGGTTTTGAGTTATTGGAAAGAAAGTGGTCACGGCAGGTAGGTGGCAAAGTTGATACAGTAACAGCACCAGAGTCGGGAGGACCTGAATTCAAATTTGGCCTCAGACACTTACTAGCTGTGTGACCCTGGGCAAGTCACTTAACCCCAATTGCCTTCAAAATAAAAAGGGGGTCTTCACTAAAAGTCAGTTTGGTTCTTTCAATCAATCAACAAGCACTTATCAACCCCATACTATGTGCCAGACACTGTGTTAAGCACTGTGGGTACAAAACAGAAGCAAAATAGCCCATGCCATCAAAGAGCTTACATTTAAATAGGGGAAATCAAGGATAGATCATGCCAACTTCACCTCATTTCCTTTTATGGTGAAACAAGTGAATGGAACAGACATAATATATCTTGATTTCAGCAAAGCATTTGACAAAATGACCCATGATACTCTACTGGATAAAAAGAAGAGATCCAGCCAACGGTAGTAAACTTATGTGGATTCAGAACTTGGATTAATGACTGGATCTATCTAAAAAGGAATGTTTCAAAGATATCAGTCTTTGGTAAATTCTACTAGGTATCCATCCTTGACCCTGTGTCGTTCAACATTTTTTATCACTGACTTGGATTACAGCATAAATGACAGTTTCAAATTTTCCTATAAAGCTAAAAAAAACCCTTCTGTGTTCAGTGACCAAATTTTGATACAAAAGGATCTTTAAAAGTTAGAATAAGCTTATGCTAATAGGATGAAATTTTACAAAGATAAAGTCCCAAACTTTGGTACAAAAAGACAAAAAGTGTCCCAAGAGTGTTAGTACAATATTAAACTTTGACAGATTAAAACTGTGATAAGACTCTTGGGACACCCTTTATAAGCAAATTATCAGTGAGACAAGGCTAGAAAACAGTACCTCTTAATAAAAGTCAACAGTCTCTTGTATATGCACAATTATAAGCTAGCTAAATTCTTGCAAAATTAAGAGCAATTAATATCTATGCTACACAAATAAAATAATGAATGGAGACCAATGCCTTTAAACTTCAAAACATCATACATTAGTAATCATCAAAACTACTTGATAGTTTTAAAAAAACGGATAAGTAGAACTGACTAGATCATGAAGAAATATAAATTACTGAGTGGAAACTTAGTCTTCAATAAAACCAAAATATATCTTACTTGAGAAAGAACACCCTATTTGTCAAAAACTGAAGGGAAACATATATAGTAGTTTGGTAAAAATTAGATTTAGACCAATATATGACACTATAAACCACAAAAACTTTTTTCTGTTCAGATGAGGACCTTGATTTCTCCTTTTAAAATGTTTCTTAAATATCGTATTTTTTCCAATCACAAGTAAAAACCATTTTTAACATTAAAAAATTTTTGGAGTTCCAAATTCTCTCCTTTTCCTTCCCCTCCCCCATCATTTGAGAAGGCAAGCAATTTTACATAAATTATACACTGCAGTCATGCAAAACATATTTCTATATTAGTCATGTTGTAAAAGAAAACACAGACACCCCAAAATAAAGAAAAATAAAGAAAATAAAAAGTATGCTTCAATCTGCATTCAAACTGCATCAATTCTTTCTCCAGAGGTGGACAGTACGTTTCATCATAAGTCCTTCCAAATTGTCTTGTATCATTGTATTATTGAGAATATCTAAATCACTCACAGTTGATCATAATATAGTAATGTGGTTACTGTATACAATGTTTTCCTGGTTCTGCTCACTTCACTTTGCATCAATTCATGTAAGTCTTTCCGTGTTTTACTACAATCAACCTGCTTCTCATTTTTTAGAGCACAATAGTATTGTCACAATTATATACCACAACTTGTTCAGCCATTCTTCAATTGATGGGCATCCCCTCCATGTCCAATTCTTTGGCACCACAAAAATAGCTGTTATAAACATTTTTTGCACATAAAGGTTCTTTTTGTATTGTTTTATCTCTTTGGATTATAGACCTAGGAGTGTTATTGCTGGATCAAAGGGTATGTACGGTTTCATAGCCCTTTGAGCTTAGTTCCAAATTGCCCTCCAGAATTGTTGGATCAGTTTATAACTCAACCAACAGTGCACAATATCCCAATTTTTCACATCCCTTCCAGCATTAGTTATTTCCCTTTTCTGTTATATTAGCCAATCTGATAGGTGTGAGGTGGTACCTCAGAGTTATTTTATTTTGCATTTTTCTAATCAATAGTTTTAGAGAATATTTTTTATTTGACTACAGAGAGCTTTGATTTCTTCATCTGAAAACTGCCTATTCATACTCTGACAATTTATCAATTGTGGAATTACTTGTATTCCTATAAATTTGACTCACTTCTCTATATCTTTGAAAATGAGAGCTTTATCAGCGAAATGCTATAAAAATTTCAGTTATGATTACTGTGCATTCTCTTCCATCCTGCTTTTTCTCCCTATTTCTCTATCTTTCTCCCTCCCTCCCTCCCTACCTCTCTCCCTCCCCCCTCCCCCTTCACCCCGTCTCTCCTCAAACGTATTTTGCTTCTAACTACTACCTTTCCCAATTTACCCACCCTTCTATCAGTTCCCTCCCTTCTCTTATTCCCTTCCCCATCTCCTTCCTTGTAGGATAAAATAGATTTCTATATCAGAATGTGTATGTTATTCCCTCTTTGAGCCAATTCCCATGAGAATAAGGTTCTGCCATTGTCCACCACCCCCACCTCCCATCTTCCCCATCAATGTAAAAGCTCTTTTATGTGAGGAAATGTATCCCATTCTACCTTTGCCTTCTGCCTTCTCCCAGTGCATCCCTCTTTCTTGCCCCTTAATTTTATTTTTATGTAGAAAGTTTTAATATAGTAACCTTTAACATAGAAACTGCTAAATCTTGTGAACATTTTAAAATTAGATATACTAGGGACATCCTATATCTAATATATCCAAATGAGAACTCATTATTTGTCCCCCTCCAAACAACCTCTCTCTCTTTCCCCAGGTTCTTAAACTTGGTATTATACTGGACTCCTTAATCTTACTTGCTGCACATATTCAGACAGTACCAAAATCTAAATGTTTCTATTGCCATAGCATTTCTAACATCTGGTTGATTTGTAATGTCCACACAGTTACCACCTTAATTCAGGTCTTCATAAATCCTACTCAAGATTATTGCAATGGTTGGTTTAATTGATCTCTATGCTTTAACTCTCTCTCTTTACTTTAGTTCATCCTCCAAAATCAGCGATTTTCCACAACTGCAAATTGGACCATGTTATTTCCTGTCTAGGCTACTTTTTGATCATGGTGCTCAGATAGTTCAATAATTATTCTATTATCTCTCCTGGATCTATTTTCCAGATCTGTTGTTTTCCTGAAGAGATATTTTATATTCTTTTGATTCTGTTTTAATTCTTCCTGTTGTCTCATTGAGTCATTAGCTTCCACCTGCTCAATTCTGATTCTTAGGGAATCTCCTTTTCCAATTTTCCAATTATGTTTTTCTTTTTCTTTTTTTTCAGGGCAATGAGGGTTAAGTGACTTGCCCAGGGTCACAGAGCTAGTAAGTGTCAAGTGTCTGAGGCCAGGATTGAACTCAGGTCCTCCTGAATCCAGGGCTGGCGATTTATCCACTGTGCCACCTAGCTGCCCCCTCCAATTGTGTTTTTTGTTTTGTTTTTTTGCAGGGCAATGAGGGTTAAGTGACTTGCTCAGGGTCACACAGCTAATAAGTGTCAAGTATCTGAGGCCGGATTTGAACTCGGCTATTCCTGAATCCAGGACTGGCGATTTATCCACTGCGCCACCTAGCTGCCCCCTCCAATTGTGTTTTTAAGGCATTATTTTCAATTTTGAAGCTATTAACTTTCTCTTGTATAACTCATTTCTTTTCCCAATTTTTCTTCTACCTCTCTTATGTGGTTTATATAATCTTTTTTGAGCTCTTCCAGGAGGGCTTTTTGGTCTCAAGGCCAACTTTTCTTCCCTTTTAAGGCTTCACATGTAGCTTTATCATTGTTGTCTTCCTCTGAGTTCATGTTTTGATCCTCCCTGTCACCATAGTAACTGTCAATGGTGAGAGTTCTTTTTTGTTTCTTATTCATATTTTTATTTTAGCCTCTTTTGTGCCTTTTAAGGTTGAGTTTTGCTCCTGGGGTACAGAGTACACTGTCTGGAGCTTCTTTTGCTGGGGGCTGAGCCACCAGCTTTCTGCTCTGAGGCATCAGCAGATTATGGCGTGGCACAGCTTAGTTGGGCTTGTTGGGAGCCTTCTGCATTGGGGTTGGAGGCCTCACAACTGGCCAGCTGTGCCACTAGCTTGCTGTGATAGGACCACAGGTCCTCAGCTGCTGATCCATGCTCTAAGAGCCTTTTGCTGGCTCACCCGGACACCCTCTATGCCGAGCTGTACTTCACTTTTCCCCATGCAAAACAGACCTTTCCTGAAGATCTTCTAGGTTATCTTAAGTTGAAAGATTGTTTCATGCTGTTGTTTGGTTGGGGTTTTTTTTTGCAGGTTTTGCAGCTCCAGAATCTGTTGAGAGGCTTAATTTAATGTTGTTTCTGAGAGAAATTTGGGAGAGCTCAGGCTCCTTCCTGGTTTCACTCCCTTGGCTTTGTCTCCAGAACTCCCAGAAAATGTTATTTCCTATGAGAAAATAGAACTCCAAAAACTGCTGGACTTCAGTGTTCGTGATGTGTCAAAGGCTTATTTATTGTCATGCTCAAGAGAATGGGCCATTCCCTAGTGGAATGGGCAACAAAATGGAGGCTCCCAAGCCTTTTTATCTCTTAACATGACTGGCCCCTCCTCTTCTTCCCCAATTACTCAAGGATTACAATCTGCCTGCCAAAAAACTGGTGCCCAAAACTAGCCAATTGGAACACAGTGTTCCTTAGCCAATGGGGGAGGCGACACAGGGACAACCCTTTAACTCCTCAGGAGGAGCTCAGGAGCAGATCTGATTGTAACCAGCTGCCTAGGTTTTCCCTGAATCCTGTGATTTTGTTCACTGGGCAGGGGTGGGGGGAAGAAGCAGACCTTTAATGCAACTGAGAGGAGCCCAACCCCCATTTCCTCACATTTCCCTACTTAATTACCTCCTGTGGCTTCCTATTGCTTTTAACATCAAATAGCCAGTAAAGTCTTACACAACCTATCCTCAACCTATCTTTCCAGACTCATTGAACATTACTCTCCCTCTCTCATATTCTGTGATACAGCCAAACTGACCTACTCTCTTCCTCACATGAAAATCCATCCCCCATCTCTAGGTCTTTGTATGGGCTCTTCTCAATGGCTATAAATATGTCTTCATATCCTCTCCACATCCAACTCATTGAATCTCTCCCTTTTTTCCTTCAAGACACAACTAAAGCACCACCTCTTCCCATAAACAGTGTTCTCTGTCTCAAACCACTTTGTATTTACTTAAATGTATTCTTTTTATATCTATTCAGTATGTGCTTATTATGGTTTCCTTGGTGTCTCTCCTGCTGCTAGAATACAATATTTTTGTAAGTAGGGATTGCTTTATTTATTGTATTTTGATTTCCAGTGACTGGGACATAATGAGTGCTTAATAAATGTTTGTTGATAGAATAAGCTCCAAATGGATGCATGATAAAGAAAAAGAGAATCAGATGAGGCATCTTTCACAGATAATGCTAGGAGGATTTTTAACCATGTCCCTTATGGGACTGAGGCTATCACAAAAAATAAAACAGATAATTTCAATAAAAATTAAAGTGAAATGCCTCTAAAGTTCAACCTCATATCCAGCAAACCATAAAAGATGACAAAAGATAAGAGTAGTCAATGTCAAAGAACTCGCATGAAGACAGAAAGAATAGTCTACTGTTGGTAGAGCTGCAAACTGGTCCACTATCCTGAAAATAAATTTGGAATTACGCTAATAAGTGACTAAAAATCTTCACTGTCTGACCTAGAGGTAGACCCTTTTACATAATAACACAAAGTCCAGAGAGTAAAGGGAGGAATTATTTTGCTTGGGGGAAGGTCCATAAATCAATCAAGAGTTTAGGATTGACAAAGACTGATCAGCCCCTGGAGATTCACCTGCCTGGGGAGGGGGACTAGGTGGGGAATCAGTAAGTTCTCAGTAAATGTGTAGTTATCAAGATTAACAAGATATCCATCAGTTGCTATATGGTTAAAAAGACTGTGGTAGGGGCAGCTAGATGGCCCAGTGGATAGAGCACCAGGCCTGGAGTCAGGAGTACCTGAGTTCAAATCCGGCCTCAGACACTTAACACTTACTAGCTGTGTGACCCTGGGCAAGTCACTTAACCCCAATTGCCTCACTAAAAAAAAAAAGACTGTGGTCCACAAATATAACAGAATCTTATGCCACAAGAAATAACAAATAAGAATTTGGAGAAACAAGAAGATGTACATGAAGTGATACTGCTTGAAGTAAGCAAAAACAGGAAAACAATATAAACAATGTCTACAAGAATATTAACAGAAATAAGAAAACAACGAAACTGAATGACCAAGCACACCTCTCTCTATTCTTACCAAAGATAAGTGTAAAGTATTGTATACACTATCAGATGTGGTTGATACTTTGGTTGATTTTGTTAAAGATGCTTTTTTTCTTTTTTATTCTTTTCTGGACAGGGAACTGGAAGTGTTGTATTTTCAAATGAGGGTACTGGGGGGAAAAAGATAGCAATCATATACCTTTAAAGAATTTTTAAAAACCTTATTAGTCCGATCCAGCAACTCAAAAGTGAATATTACAATAAGTTTAGTGTCTAGAACAAGTGAGCTGACAATCCTGTAATATCCTGCTTTGTTCAGATCACTTATTGTTTAATACCTCAACACATATTAGTGAAGACAGTGACAAGCCAGAGTACATCCAAAGGAGGACAACTAGGACTGTGAGATAAGAAGCTAGACCATGATGCCACATGAGGTATAAATGAAGGAATTCTGAATATATTGCCTCAAAGAGAAAAAGATTTAAGGGGAACCTAATTACTATCTTCAACTATTTGAAGGACTTTCATGTGAAAGGGGGGAAAACCAAGGAGAAGTTCCTGAGAGGAATATTTCAGGACAAAATAAGAGAAAACCTTTCTAAAAATCTGAACTTTCCAAAAGTGAAATGTGGTGCCCTGTGTGGTAGAGAATTCAGTAATATTAGTAGAATTCAAGTGGCAGGCAAGGTAAGTATGCCTCAAAAATTATGCAGAAAACATTTTGGTTGAGGCACAGGTTGTATTAGATGACACTTGCAGCCTTTTCCTACTCTGATATCATGTGATAAATTTGTTCAATGAAAATTTATTAAGCACAATTGCAAATCATTGTCCTATCCTGAAGGAGACAAAAAGATAAATATAACATAGTTCCTGTCCTCAAGAACATTTAGTAATACAAATAAAACCATGAAAAATGAACCAATAAAACACACAAAAAAATGTAATTTAACTACAAGTCTGCTACTGGACAGGAGCACCAGTAGTATTTGAGGTAACACTGCAATCTTACAATAAAAAAACATTCGTAATGAGGATTTTTATAAGAAGATAAAATTATGCTCAACATACTCCATATAATAAGACAGGGGAGTGTCTAATATATTTTAAGAAATTCTTCAAAATCAATAATAGTTTAAATAATCTTTTGGTGCTTAAAATGATAAATTAGTTGCTTGGAAAATTCATTTGAATAAAACATCATACTCTAGCAATGCCAAATAAATTGTTACTATGTAACATAACATTAAAACCATTATTTTCATTTCCATTTCAAACTTCATGATATTTCCAATAAAGATTGGGAATTATCTTTTTAGCATGTGGGTAAGTAGGCTTTAAAAAAGGCCTGGGATGGGTTACACATAGACCTATCTACAATTGGGAAATGACTCCTTTTTCCCATATGTTATTTTGAAATCTTAAGAGTTTTTACTTTTAACAATTTCATTTTAAAAAATTAAACATCCCTTTTTTATTGCTCCTTCCTCCCCCACACCTCCATTGAAAAAAAAAAGAAATAAACAAAGCAAGCTCTTAAAACAAAAATGCATTGTCAAGCAAAACTCTGCATCGGTCATGTCCAAAACCACATTTCTTTCTGTAACCTGAGTCCATCACTCTTCTGTCAGAAGGTGGGTAGCATATATCATAATCAGACTTCTGGAATATGGGTTGGTCATTTCATTCATCATACTTAGTCAGTTATTAAATCTTTTAAAAGTTGTCTATATTTACAATGCTAATGTTGTATAAACTGTCCCCCTTATTCTGCTCATTTTACTCTACATTAGATCACAGAAGTCTTCCCAGGTTTTTCTGAAACATCCCCTTTAATCATTTCTTATAATACTCCATTTTCAATCATATGTCATAATTTGTTTAGCCATTCCAGAATTGACGGACACCCCTTTATTTCCAGTTCTTAACCACCACAAAAAAGCTGCTATGAATATCATTGCACGGAACAGGGACTTTTCCTCTTTTTTCATCTTTTTGGGATATAAGCATTAAAGGGTGTGCAAGTTTAGCAACTTTTAGGAAAATTCTAAATTGCTTTCTAGAATGGATGGACCAATTCACAACTCCAACAGTGCATTAATGTGCTTATTTTCCCACAGCCCTCCAATATTTGTCTTTTTCTTTTATTGTCAGCTTTGTCAATCTGATGAGCATGACATGAAACCTCAGAATTGCCTTAATTTGCATTTCTCTAATTACTAGCAATTTGGAGCATTTTTTCATAGAGCTACTGATAACTTGGATTTCTTCCTCTGAAAAGTGTCTGTTCATATTATGTGCCTATCAACTGGGAAATGTCTTATAAATTTGAATCAGTTTTTTGTATTGTTTATACATGAGACAGACTCTTATCAGAGAAATTTGTTGCAAATACTTTTTCCAGTACATGTTTCTTTTCTAATTTTAGCTGCCTTGTTTTTACCTGTACAAACCTTTTCGATCTTGTGTAATTAAAATTGTCCATTTAACTTCAGTAATATTTATCCTTTCTTTGGTACTGAACTGTTATCCCCTCCCCTCCAGACATCTGAAAGATAATTTCTTCCTTGCTTCTCTAAATTTTTTACGGTATCACCCTTTAAGCCTAAAGCCATGTATCCATTTGGAGTTTATCCTGACATATGGTGTGAGATGCTGTTCTATAGGCCATTCCGTCAGCAGTTTCTGTTGAATAATGAGTTCCTACCCCAGTATCTGAGGTCTTCAGGTTTCTCAAACACTAGGCTGCTGTGTTGGCTTACTCTGTGTGGTGTAAATCTAATTTGTTCCACTGCCCAGAACCAAACGGATTCGATGATTTGTTTAAGAGCTGATTCTGCTAGGCTCTCTGCATTCCCATTCTTTTTCATTATTTTCTTTGTGATAATTGTTCTGGTGTTCCTCCTGATAAATTGTTATTTTTTTTCTATATTTATAAAGTAATCCTTTGGTAGTTTGACTGATACCCTAATGTATAAGTAAATGAACTTAAGTAATGTCATTTGTATTATATTGGGTTGGCCTACTCATGAACAATTAAGAGTTATCTAATTATTCAGATTTGTCTTTGTGTAAAGAGTATTTTGTAATTATATTCTCAGAGTTCCTGTGCATGTGTCCTGGTAGGTAGATTCCTACTTTATACATTCAGTAGTTATTTTGAATGAAATTTCTCTTTTTATTGTTGGTAACATTCAGAAATATTGATGATTTATGTGAATTTACCTGAAATTTTGCTGAACTGTTTTAATTAATTTCATTTGACTCTCTAGCATTATCTAAGTATACCATCACACTATGTACAAAAATCGACAGTTTTGTTTTTTCTTTGCCTGTGCATATTCTTCTGATTTTTTTTTCTTGTCTTATTGCAACAGCTACTATTACATCACACCTACACTGGATTACATCAAAAAGTACTGGTAGGGGCAGCTAGGTGGCGCAGTGGATGGAGCACCGGCCCTGGAGTCAGGAGTACCTGGGTTCAGATCCGGCCTCAGACACTTAACACTTGCTAGCTGTGTGACCCTGGGCAAATCACTTAACCCCAATTGCCTCACTAAAAAAAAAAAAAAAATTGGGGGCGGCTAGGTGGCGCAGTGGATAAAGCACCGGGCCTGAATTCAGGAGTACCTGAGTTCAAATCTGGCCTCGGACACTTGACACTTACTAGCTGTGTGACCCTAGGCAAGTCACTTAACCCCCATTGCCCTGAAAAAAACAAAAAACAAAAAACAAAAACAAAAAAAAAAAATTGGGGGCAGCTAGGTGGTACAGTGGATAAACCACTGACCCTGGATTTAGGAGGACCTGAATTCAAATCCAGCCTCCAGACATTTGACACTAGCTGTGTGATCCTGGGCAAGTCGCTTAACCCCCATTGCCCCTGCAAAAAAAAAAAAAGTACTGGTGATAATGAGCATCCTTGTGTAATCCCAGATTTTACTGGAAAAACCTCTGGTTAGTGTCCACTACATATAATGGTGAAGCAAGATAGCATGGTTGATCAAGTACTATTCATAGAGGAATTTTGTAGGACCCCTTCTTTTCCTAATTTTTTAAACCTTTTATGGAAAAATATATTGAATCAACTGTTCCTTAAATATTTCATAGAATTTGCTTTTAAATCCATCTGGAATCTGGATTTTATTTTCCTTTGGGAGCTAATTTATGGTTTACCCAACTTCTTTTTCTGAGAATGGATTATTTAAACTGTCTATTTCTTATTCTGCTAAGTGAGGAATCTTATGTTTTTTTATAAATATTCATCAATTTCATTTAGGTTGTTAGTTTTAGTTTTGTTTTGGTGAGGCAATTGAGGTTAAGTGACTTGCCCAGGGTCACACAGCTAGTAAGTGTGTAAAGTGTCTGAGGATGGATTTGAACTCAGGTCCTCCTGAATCCAGGGCTGGTGCTCTATCCGCTGAGCCACCTAGCTGCCCCATGGTTGTTAGTTTTAATAACATGGTTAGGCAAAATATGTTCTACTAATTTCCTTAATTTCTTCATTCATTATGAATTCTCTTTTTTTATTTTTATACTGGTAATTTGGTATTCTTTCTTTTAAAATCAAATGAGCTATTCATGTATCTACTTGCTTATCTCAACTATGTGAGATCATTTCCCTCACCACTCTTCCATCTTTTTCCCCTTCCTGTCCTAACTTACCATCATCACCACCACACCACCACCATCATCATCATCAACATAACTGAGACTTATATAGAAATTTAGTTTGTAAAGCACAACAAAGGACCTTATGTGACTCTCATAATAGCCTTATGGGGTATGTACCATAAATATAATTATCACACTCACAAGCTGAGGAGGCCACTGGTCTTCCTGAATCCAAGTTTAATATCTTATCCACTGCACTAATTGCTATGATCTAAATCCCACCCCCACCCCATCTACACAAATACCTCCAGATTATATCAAGGAGTCCCAGAAAAAAATATATAGTAAAACTTCAAAATTGGAGAAATGTTGACATTTTTTTGCTTCCCCCATAACATGAATAGAGAAGGGATCATGGTATAAAGAAAAGGCACTGCATTTGGAATCGGGAGATCTAAATTTGAATCTTGACTCCAATACTTATCATTTGGCCTGTTTCTCCCTACCTGGAATTGTCTCCTCAAAAGAGGACATCCAGAAATCATGTCCCCAATCCCTGGACCAGTTAATTTACTTAGCTTTGGAATTCCCACCCTGAGGCTGAGTTATGTGGTTCCAAGAAGAAGTGAGTACAACCCCTACCTAGCATATATTACATACAGCTGGCCTCAAAATTGAGGCATGCTTCACATCCCATATTGCCCTGGGCCATCCTGCCATCTGCCCTGCCCCCTCACTCATTATCAATCTCAACCCCACATATCCAATCTGTTGCTAATTTCACCTTTGAAACATCTTTCAAATGCATGCCCTTCTCTCCTCTCACACTGCTGCCACCCTGGTGCCGTCCCCCATTGCCTAGTGTGATTTTCCTACTATAATTGCCCTGTGCTTGGTGTGTCTGCCACAAGTCTCTCCCTACTCTAGGTCATCCTCCATTCAGCCACCAAAGTGGTTTTGCTAAAGTGCCTCCAGAATCAGATTAAAAACCTTTTGTTTGAAATTCAACATCTTTCACACCCTATACTCCCCCATTTCCAGTGTTCATATACCTTCTTATGCTACCCCAATACTCTTCCATCCTTGTTGTTCCGTGTATAAGAGCCTTCACCTTTTGGCACCAGGCATTTTCTCTAGCTGTCCCCCGTGTCGAGATTGCTCTCCCTCCATATCTGAGGCAGCTGGTGGCACAAGGAATGGACAGCTGGACCTGGACTTTACTCGAGTCAAATGTGGCCTCAGATACTTCTTAGCTGTGTGACCACAGGAAGGTCTCTTAACCTTTTTGCCTCAGTTTCCTACAAATTGTAAAATGGGGATAATAAGAAGTGCAGTATAGGGTTGTTGTGAGGATCAAATGAGGTATTTGTAAAATCAATTAAAATAGCACCTGTCATATAGTAAGATATATATGAATGCTTATTCCTTTCACCCTTCATCTCTTTCTCCCGGCTTCCTTCAAGTACAGCTAAAATCCTATCTTAGGTGGGAAACCTTTCCCAACTCCTCCTAATTCTAGTCCCTTACCTTTGTTAATTATGTCCTATGTACCCCGAGACACCTTGTTTGTACATATTTTGTTTGCTTGCTATGTCCCTGATTAGAGTGAGCTCCCAGAAGACAGGGACTATCTTTTGACTTTCTTTGTATCTCCAACATTTAGCACGGTGCCTGCAATGAAGGTGCTTAATAAATGCTTATTTATTAATGGACTGGACAGAACATCATCTTCTTGGGTCATTTTTTATTGATATCTACTGATAACTACAAATTTACTGAGAACTGACTGATCCCCACCCAGGTAGGTGAATTGCCTGGGGCAGATGGTCCACCCCCATCAGTCCTCTATAAAAGTACCTGTCATTCTCCTGCTCGAGGAGATTGGTACCTCTGAGCCACGTGCTTTGTGCCTATCTCCCCATGAGAAGTCCAAGGATTTCTTTCATGGTTTCCCTTCCCTCCCCCCTTCCCTTCCCTTGCCCCTAAATAAACAACCACCTTATTTTAACTCCTTTTGTGTGCAAGAGGGTGTAATTCTTTAAAGAGGAATTCCAAAGAACCCCTACCCCTACCCAAACCCCCCACCCTATTTCCCCCCCATTACATTATGTAAAAGGATCCACCTACATTAAGTAGTTTCTATTTAGAGTTAAGTAGCATCTATACTTAACTCCGGAGTAGTTTTCTGGTTTCTTTTGTTAAAGGTTCATTTACATTAAGTAGTTAGTATTTTCTGTGGTGACTCCGGAGCAGTCTTTTGGTTCCCTTTTGTTCTGTTACCCCATAAAAACCCTGTTCTCAGTTACCATCTTTGGGTATAGCTTCTTGCTTTTCGATACCACAAGCTATAGTTCCTCTGCCCCATTAAAAACCTGATTTTCTCCTATATTGATTGTTTCCTTAATTTCCAGCATAACACAATAATTGTCTCAACTCCAAAAAGATCTGTAAGGTTTCCAACATTTGCAAGTGCTACTTTTTTTTGTAGCAAAGTGCATTATATTTAACTTTCTAGAAAGTCACATTAGTGCTGATGATTCTGGAATAGCTATCCATAATCCATCCCAGTCTCCCCCTTAAAGCACTGCAAAGACTGAATTCATTATTTTCCTTGAAACTTTTCATTTTAAATATCCTTCATGCCAATAGTTTATTCGTTCTTTGTTCTATAATGAATTGTCAACACTCATTTCCTAGAAGACATTCTTTTTGAGGCTAACAGAATATACTGTGTGAATAAGGATGGGGTGGATGTTGTTTTCAGTCACAAAGCATTTGCTCAATTCTCTAAACCTGGTGTTAAAATTATTCAATTAAATGTGTACTGAGTCTTTTTGTTGAATTGACAAATTATATTCAGCTTCTACTAAAACCCTCTATGTCCATAAGTGTTCAGGGGTATCTCTTGGCTGACAGGGATCTTATTTTGTTCTACACTGGGACGAGAGTGAAAGCCCTGTATTTAAATGGGTATAAAGACTTTAGGCTAAAAGATATCTGTGAGAAACTAGGGGGAGGGGTTGTCTCCTCTCACTATCCACAGGTGACAGTTAGCCTGGGAATACACCCACAGGTGATTACTGTGTATTCAGATTGAGAGATTTCCGTCTGGGAAAGTGGATTCAGATTGTATATTCAGTTTGATAATAAAAGCATATATTCAAATGCTAATGTACACAAATGGAGATTAATTCAAATAGAAAAGAACTTCCCAGGGTAGTTTTAGGAGAAACAACTTCCCCTGAGAAAAATCGATGTGTAATCGCCTTTAGGGATAGGAAGAGATAAAAACAGGCCAGCAAGCCTGCATCCTGGTTCACTCCTAGGAGAGGTGACCCATTCTTGTGAGAATGACAATAAGTGAGCCTTTGACACATCACCAACGCTGAGTTCCAGAAGTTATTGGAGTGATATTTCTCACACTATCCAACTGAGGTCATTGTGAATCATTTATCATAAGGCAATTTCATAATGAGTCAAATTTTTAAAAGTTCATTTGCTTTAAACCAGAATAAACAAAACTCACAGGTGCCCTGTGAATGTCAGTGGCCTTCCTAACACAACACACCCACACAGACAAACTCATGTTCATGCAGTAGTTCTTACATAGTCTCATGGCTCCAAAAATGCCAAACAGAAAAGATCACTGTTCAAATGAATTTGAGTACCCACTCTACCCCCAATTTGACAGGAGCATACACACACATACATGCAAACATACTTTCCTCATACTTCCTTGGATGAGAAACATAGCTGATTGTCATGAAATAACATGTAAATTATGACCATTCATATTCCTAAGAAAATATACTACTGTGTCTGTGGAACATATATTCCTTAAATGTGTCTTGCTACCACCTCCCACATTCTGTCCCAGTTCTAAATTCATACTAGTGTTGAGGAGAGCCTCTATCTCTATAATCAGCTCCTTTGCATGCATAAAAAGAAATGTGAGACCTAAAAGAAAGGTGTAAAAAGGTGTAAGGCACCTGGACAAGGAAGGAAAAATACAGGAAGGTAGTGTTATGGGCCAAGGCCACCCCAGAAGTTCTCTGGGGTGCATCAAAGAACCTTCTCCTTGAGAAACTAAACCGAAGGACAGACACATCTAAAGAGATAAGTGGAACTAGATCGGGACTGAGCTAGCTCTGGGACCACCACCCTTCATTCCAATCTCCCTCACCCCCTGGGGAGATAAGATTGGGTGTGGCTGCTGCCTTTGTGGCCTGAGGAGCAGAGAGATGGCTTGAGAGATCCGAAGCCACCCCTCACCCAACTCCTCCAGCCACCACCAGTGGGGGATGGTCCCCCTTCAATAAGGGAACTTTCCACAGTCAGATGATCACCCCCATCAGTCCTCTCTAAAAGTATCTGTCTGTCTCCTGACTGAGGAGATTGGTATCTCAGAGCCACGCTCTGTGCCATGCCTTCTTCCCATGAGAAGAAGTCCAAGGATTTCTCTCTTGGTTTCCCTTCCCCAGCCCCTAAATAAACTATGATCTTATTCTATCGAATTTGTGTGCAAGAGGGGGTAATTGTTTAAAGAGGAATTCCTAAGAACCCTTACCTCAACCCCTACCCCAAACCCTAACCCTTTCCCAAACCCCCACCTATTTCCCCACAATAGTAGTAAACACAGTGGAATCCCTTTTTAAAATCACTATTATCTCCATTTTATTGAGGATCAAACAGATTTGGAGAGTTTAGTGACAATCAGATTATAAATCAGTGCCAGAGCAAGGCTTCAAAATGAGATCTTTGTACCTCCAAGCCCAATGCCCTTCAACAAAACAAAACAAAATTTGTTATTAATGCTTTGGGGTTTTTTGTTTTGTTTTGTTTTCAATTTATTTATTTATTTTAGTTTTCAACATTTGTTTAGATAAGATTTCAAATTTCAAATTGTTCTCCCTCCCTCACCTCCCTCCCCCCCTCCCCTAAACAGCAGGTAATCTGATATAGGTGTGTGTGTGTGTGTGTGTGTGTGTGTGTGTGTGTGTGTGTGTGTGTGTATATATATAACATTAAACATATTTCTGCATTAGTCATGTTATATGAGAAGAATCAGAGCAAAAAGGAAAAACCTCCAAAAAGAAAAACAACAGCACCAAAACCAAAAGAAATAGTATGGTCCAATCAATGGAATCCCTTTTTCACCCTGGAGTAAGATGACAGGAAACATGTTTAAATCACAGGAGCTTCAAGATAAAAGGGCCTTAATAAATCGTATAATCCAACCAATTTGTTTTATATTAAAGGAATCATATTTCCAGAGGAGTAGTGGAGGAAACCACTATTTAACACTACTTTTTGAGAGGAGAGGAAAGCTCAGCACACATTGATGCATACCCTAGATTTGGAGAGAAGAGACTATAAAGGGTTTAGAGAAAGAATTGGGTATGACCCCATAGATTAAAATTCTATAAAGAAAGTGAACTACTGAAATATGTAAAGTTCTTGTGAATGAAACCCTGAAGGCACAATGAAAATGAAGGGAAAGATAAGTATAGTGACTATTAACTAAAGAGAAAGATGTGTATACCCAAGGAACTCACCAAAAAAGCTTTTTAAAAGATATATACAGCACAGAATCATTAACATTTCTATATGATAATAACAAAATTCAGAAATAAATAATAGAGAGGGAAGTCTCATTTGGAATAACTACAAAATGGGAGTCAATCCACCAACATACATTCAAGACTTGCGCGCGTGTGCGCGCGCGCGCACACACACACACACAGTAACAAAATATCTTTCAAAGAAATGAAGAATGGCGTAAACAATAAGAGGGACATTCAGTGATCATAACTGGCCATTTCAATATAATAAAATGATCATACTACCTTGATGGACTTTTTTATTTAGTGCCATAATAATCAAACTACCAGGAACATACTTCACAGAGCTACGGAAAATAATGGCAAACTTCATTTTAAGGTAAATAAAAATTTTTAAAAGAGTGGTAATAAGTAATAATTAGCACTTTCAGACTTCAAAATATACTATAAAGTAGTAATCAGCAAAAACATTTAGTACTGGTTAATAAATAGAAAGGTAGATTGGTGGAGTAAAGAAGAATCAGAATTAACTGCATTCAATGACTTAAGTTGTTTAATAAAGCCAAGACCATAGATTATTTGGGAAAGCACTCCCTATCTGAAAAAATTTGGTATGGAGCCTGGAAAGTGGTTTGGTAGAAATTATGTTTTAGCTAAATATACTACAGTAAACTCAAAATGTTTATTCAACTTGAATACTAAAGTTCACAGCATAAAAGAGCAGTAGATATAACCAGGTTTATCATACAAGGGAGAGAGGTCACAAAAGATAGAAAAGATAATTTTGATTATGTGAAACTGAAAAGCTTTTGCACTGGGGCCAATATTGGAAAAAAAGCAGGAAAAAGCAGTGGAGCCAAGCTCTCATCCATACAACTCCACTAAACATAACTAGAAAATGCCTATGGAGAAATTCAGAAAAAATTCAGTGAATCATTTGTCCAACCCAGGCTGGAGTACTGAGACAGAGAGAGGCCTTTGGAGGTTGGGCCAGATGCATGGTACACAAGAAGCATTCCAGAGACCTGGAAGAAGCTGTGCACCAGGGCAAGAAGAGGTTCTCCTTTTTCCAGTGTACCACAGCATCTCCTCTACTTATTTGAGGGATCTGTGTTTCTTTGAGGGTAGCTTTTCCCCTCTCTGGATTCATTACAATCAATAATTTCTTTACTACATGGTAGTTAACCACTGAGAATTACTATACCTTCTAACTTGGTGTCCTCAGTCTCCATGGGTTCAAAGATAATTTCTATGCAAATGACTCCAAGATTCATATGTCCAGCCTTTCTCATGAGTGTTGGACTTGTATCACCAACTGATTTATGAATATCTCAAAGTGGTTGTCACATAAAGGTCTTGAACTCTATATGTCCAAAATTACTCATTATCTTACACACATACACACACCCCTCCCTGTCCTAACTTTCCTATTTATGTTGTTATAATTCTCTCAGTTCCCAAGGCAAACAGGCTTGGTGTCATCCGTACGCTCACTTTCACTCACCTCACATATTCAATCTGTTCTTACATCTTGTCATTTCTACCTTCACAACATGTCATAGAGAACACATCCCCTTCTCTGTACTCATATAGCCTCCTCATACACTATCACAAGAACTTTCTGCCTTTTGTTTATCTTCACTCCTACCCCTGACTCAGCTGCCCAAGCGAGTTTCCTAAAGCACACATCTGTACATGTCACTTCCCTGTTAAATAAAATTAGGTGGCTCCCTATTATACGATTAAACTTAAATAGCTTTGGCATTTGTTTTTAACACTGGCTTTCTTGCTGTCCTCCGCAAACAAAACACTTGTCTCCAGGCTGTCCCCCATGTTTGGAATGGCTCCCTCCGCACTTCCCTTTTCTAGCTTACCTTATCTCCTTCGACACTCAGTTCAAATCTCATGTTCTATAAGAGGTCTTTCTCAGACACCCCTTCCTCCGAATACTACCTTTCATTCAAACTGTATATATCCGGAATATATAGTTCTTTGCATGTTGTCTCTACCTATACACACACACATATGTGTGTGTGCATATATGCATGTATGAATGTGTGTATGTATGTATAATTAGGTGAGTTCCATAAGGGTGAGGACTGTATTTTCACCTATCTTTGTATTCCCATTGCTGTATGCAGACACTCAATGCTTCTCACTTGTACCTGAAAAGTTCATTAGCCTGCAGCCTACGTGATGAGCCTTTGAATAAAGTCAGGTTCATTCTCAGGGAACAACACATAAGACATTACCGAACTTGTACTTCATCTTCTGCCCCACTGCTACAGGCTTTAAGAAGCTACCATTAGGTGGTACAGGGGATAGATAGAGTGGAACCTGGAGTCAAAAACATGGTTTCAGACACTGGCTGTGTGACCCCTAGGCAAGTCACAACACTTCTCTGCTTCAGTTTCTTTATCTGTAAAGTGGACATAATAATAGCATCTACCTTGTAAGGGTTGTTTTAATTTTCTTTCTTTTTTTTTTTTTTCTGTGAGGCAACTGGGGTTAAGTGACTTGCCCAGGGTCACACAGCTAGTAAGTGTTAAGTGTCTGAGGCCATATTTGAACTCAGGCCCTCCTGAATCCATGGCTGGTGCTTTATCCACTGTGTCACCAAGCTGCCTCTTTAATTCTTAAATTAGATAATAATTGTAAAGCACTTAGCACAGTACCTTGTACACAATAAGGACTATATAAATATTAGCTATTATTAGCTATTATGAAGTACTGGATGTGGACTTTAGTGGAAGATTACTAAATGGGAAATATATCCTTGAGATAAAAAAAAAAAAAATTACCAGGGCAGCTAGGTGGCTCAGTGGATAGAGCACCAGCCCTGGAGTCAGGAAGACCTGAGTTCAAATCTGGCCTCCGACACTTGACACTTACTACCTGTGTGACTCTAGGCAAGTCACTTAACCCCGATTGCGTCACCAAAACAAACATGTGCGGGGCAGCTAGGGGGTTCAGTGGATAAAGCACCAGCCCTGGATTCAGGAGGAACTGAGTTCAAATCCAGCCTCAGACACTTAGCAATTACTAGCTGTGTGACCCCGGACAAGTCACTTAACCCTCATTGTCCCGCCAAAACAACAACAACAACAACAACAACAACAACAACAACAACAACAACCACCAAAAAGAAAAAAAAAAGGCCTCATTTAGGGTGCAGCTGGTGATGCAGTGCTTAAAGCACCGGCCCTGGATTCAGGAGGATCTGAGTTCCAATTCGGCCTCAGACACTTGACACTAGCCGTGTGACCCTGGGCAAGTCATTTACCCCTCAGTGCCCGACAAAAAGAATATCAAACACAACTTATCTTCCCTCCCTTATGGAAGATAACCTGGTACAGTAGAGCTTGTTCTAAATGTAAAGGAGAGGGCTATTGTTCATAATAGGCAGAAAAAAACCTGGGAAGAAGAGATTCCAAGTCAGATCGCATAGATTCTAGAAGAGAAAATTTTTGAAAAGAGAAATTCAACAGCTACAGCTCTATAAACATGCAGAGGAAGAAGATTTTGCCAATTAAACTGGACCCCTGAATGTATGACAAGCAAAACGTGTCCCGTTTTAAGGCTCAAGCATTTTTCAAAGGTTTCTACATCTGCAATCAGTCGTCAGTTCACATAGTCTTCCACTTAATTTCTCTATTTCTACCTGAGCTGAGGTGGTATCCAAGAAGCGAAGCAAAAAGACAACTTGCACTGAGAAGTGTGGCAGATCATTTACTCTAATGGACTACTCTTTCAAAATATGAGTATATTCCTATTAGGTCTGAAGCCAAAAAAAGAGCTAGAGGAGTTCTGGAGAGTTCGCTTGTTTTATTCAGGAGGAAATTTTATTAATGACTTCTGGCTCAAGATCTGCCCTCCATATTTTAAGGCTGACTTGGTTAGGCAACTTGCTCCCAGTTGTAGTGAGGTAAATGGTTTAGTGAGTTAAGAATGCTATCCAGTTAGCTTTCTTGTTCTGATAATTAAGTCAGACACATTTAAAGAGCTTACCAAAGAAATGAAAGGTATTGCTTTGATATTTAAAAATACATTGTATTAAAAGTTTATGCTATTTATTGGGCACAAATTAAATGACTACATCATAATTTTCCTGATAGATTCTTTGTCCTCTCTATCGGAGGTGATCACCCATTTGTAATAGAGAACTTGCTTGGTTATCCCTGAATTCTCTCTAAGACTCTTTGCATATACTGTGTTGAAAACCTTCGGTAACTGTCCTAAAATATCTAATCATCATAACCAGACATTATGAAAATGCTTAGCTAGAAAAAAACAACAGCATTTCCAATAATCTGGAAGGTAGGGGTGTTCAAGGAAGACTAGCACCTCTGGTATAAGCGCTTGCTTGCAGAGCGCTTTTCTGCTTCCTTTATTTTCATTTTATTTTTTTCTAATTTTTTCCCCAGGGGCAATGAGGGTTAAGTGACTTGCCCAGGGTCACACAGCTAGTACTTCTCAAGTGTCTGAGGCCGGAATTGAACTCAGGTCCTCCTGAATCCAGGGCCAGTGCTTTATCCACTGTGCCACCTAGCTGCCCCATGGAGCCCTTTTTAAAAAAAACATTATTATTTTTTAAAAACTATTTTATGTTTAATTTATGGAATTGTGTTGTTTAAAAATCTAAATGTAGGGGCAGCTAGGTGGCGCAGTGGATAGAGCAGAGGCCCTGGATTCAGGAGTACCTGAGTTCAAATCCGACCTCAGACACTTAACACTTACTGGCTGTGTGACCCTGGGCAAGTCACTTAACCCCAATTGCCTCACCAAAAAAAAATCTAAATGTGGGTTTTAATCTGTCCCTTACACAGTTTTTGGGGGGAACTGGCCAAAATCACTGATAATTTCACCAAGAGTTTAGGCTTTTAAGGGTTTATTAAAAGATATAGGGGGGCAGCTAGGTGGCACAGTGGATAAAGCACCGGCCCTGGATTCAGGAGTACCTGAGTTCAAGTCCGGCCTCAGACACTTAACACTTGCTAGCTGTGTGACCCTGGGCAAGTCACTTAACCCCCATTGCCTGGCCAAAAAAAATAAAAAAAAATAAAATAAAAGCTATAGGGGGCAGCTAGGTGGTGCAGTGGATAGAGCAGCAGCCCTGGATTCAGGAGGACCTGAGTTCAAATCCAACCTCAGACATTTAACACTTACTAGCTGTGTGACCCTGGGAAAGTCACTTAACCCCAATTGCCTCACCCCCCCAAAAAATATATATATATGATAGTAAAGAGAGAGAAAGATTGAGAACAGATTCATTATAACATGGAAATCCTAGCCTTCCTAACCGCTCACATGAAGTCCTGCCACCAAGCCAATGTCTCAAACCAAAAGAGCCCCACAGAGCCCTTTTTTTTTTTTGAAAGTGAGGCAATTGGGGTTAAGTGACCTGCCCAGGGTCACACAGCTAGTAAGTGTTACGTGTCTAAGGCCGGATTTGAACTCAGGTCCTCCTGACTCCAGGGCCGGTGCTCTATCCACTGCACCACCTAGCTGCCCAGCCCACAGAGCCCTTTTAAAGACTGCTCATCCACTTTTGGTGGCTACCTGATTCACCCAACTCACCAGTGGCTCCTACTAGTATATGCAGAGGCCACACCCAGGCAAAGCATCTCAGCAGATGGGCTAAACCAGGTAGAGGCAGGCCTCAAATCTGTCAGTGAGTTTGGGGGGGGGGCGGGGGGAGGAAAGTATCTATCCCAAGCATGTAAATTCTTCCTATGGCAGAATGAGATCAGAACAATTTGTTCCAAGGGCCATGAAGGTGGCTTATGCAGGCACTGTGAAGCACTTAAAGCTCGATCAGACATCAAAGATGCTTCCCCAGCCATCCCTAGCCAACCTGACTTTTGTCTTGCCCCTGGATCTTTGGGCAACTCTGCCTCACTTCAATCCAATTCACAAGTATGTCATAACATCACCCTCTTTGCAAATGGACAAACAACAACAATCTGAACGAAACTGAAGTGAGGCAAACATTGCGAATGCAATCGCAATGATTGTGATTATAGGCTATAATTGTCATTAA
Organism: Dromiciops gliroides; assembly: GCF_019393635.1. Lineage (NCBI taxonomy): Eukaryota > Metazoa > Chordata > Mammalia > Microbiotheria > Microbiotheriidae > Dromiciops > Dromiciops gliroides. The sequence goes on along the minus strand of NC_057867.1, from coordinate 77,653,151 downwards.
GTTACTAGACCAGTCATTTAGAAAAAAACCTGCTCATTTTCCTTTCTGATGCATTTCTATTAATTTTTTCTACAGTATAGGTAAGAAAAGGAAGCACAAATGCCATTAATTATTTCCTCAGTTTAACACAGTTAAGTATCTGTACAGGACAGGCTGGATACCGAATAACCAAAGGCAAAAAGCTCATATAAAACAGTCAGCAACCAAAGTTAGGCCACCACTAGCAATGCAATGGATAAGAACTAGACCTCTGATTTCTCTAGTTTCAGGAACCAAAGTTAGACCTTCTCTACAACTTAGTGTACTAGGAAGCAGCCTAGATAAAGTACTGAGAATTTAAATTATTTACCCAGGGTCACATTTTGTGTCAGAAGCAAGATTTGAATCTAGGTCTTTCCAACTTAAAAATTCAGCTCCTTATCCCCTACCCTACATAGCCTCTTCTGACGTAAACTCCACGAAATATATAAAGGCCTGATATGAAAGCACTAACTTACAAAGAACAAACCTTCCAGATTTAAAAAGTTTCTGGGAAATAGTGTTGGTTTAATTTAAAAGTGAAAAAAGCATGGGAAAAATCAGAATCTTTCATATTCAAGTATTCTATGCAGAAAGCAATAGTGTTTAAGAACGAGTTTTATTCCCCTTTACTAGAAATACCTCACTGCTATGTAAAAGTGGCTGTGGGCTTCTTGAAGCAAGTCTTGTCCAGCTAGGAATGTTTCAAATATGAGCCAGGTTGGCCACTGAAAATTATAAGACCACCTATTAAGATCAGGAGCGACTGCAATTTGTACTGAAGGGCTTAACTACACAAATTAAGTCTTGAATCCTTTAAGTGCATATTTAAGTATTATATAGGAATAACAAACTATTTAATTCCTAACTCATATTCTTTATGTAGTTCCTATTTTTTTCAGGGCAATGAGGGTTAAATGACTTGTCCAAGGTCACACAGCTAGTAAGTGTCAAGTGTCTGAGGTTGGATTTGAACTCAGGTCCTCCTGACTCCAGGACAGGTGCTCTATCCACTGTGCCACCTGGCTGCCCCCAGGTTCCTATTCTGAAAACATTTTGAATCACTATGCTTGGCTCTTGATGCTATTTATTGGTCAAAATCCTAATTTTTAAAACATCCCCTATTTTAGGTTTCAAATATTAATTACTTATAATTATATAAGAAGTGTTATGACAAAAATCCAGTCTCTTTGCGCCTTAAGACTGTATATACTCAGTTAGAGAAGACAGATATTGGTTGTTGAAGCAGGGGACGAGTCAAGCTGAAGGAAAATTTCATTCACTTGTTCTAAACATTAGGTAGGGAGGAATGATTTCAGATATAGTATATCATATATACTTACTTCAGACATAGGTGTTTCCAATTAAAGCAGTTCATTTACAGTCCCATAGAACCAAAGAAGTACAAAAAAGAAACAAAAAATGCCCATTCGTGGGAAGACAGATGGCCCCTTTACCTCCTCAGCAAGTTCTAGGAATGATTTCTAAGTAAGAGTTAAATTGGGGGAAAAACACACTCACCTCTTTATTCCTAAAGATGACAAATTTTAAAATGTTCCCGTGGCTCACTCTAGAAATGATCCATTATTTTACTTCATTGCTTACAAAATCTAACCTGAGGCCAGGTAGGTTTGGGGGCACTAGGTTTAAACAAGGTGATAAATAAAGTTCACAACAACTGCATTTTCAATAAAGATTTATTTGGGGGATTGAATAAAGGAACTTTTGCAAATGCATGTTTCCTAGATAACTTCAATACTAACACATCATCATTTTCAACAATCTGGAAACAAAAATGTTGCCCCAGAAAGACACAGGTCCATTTCAAAGAAGGGGACATTTACTTCAACACCACAAAAGAAAATGAACACAAATGAGTCTTTACATATGAGAGGCTAAACCTTTGACACAATATGCTCTGTCATTAGTCATGAAAACAGATTGTAGAAGTGCTTATTGTAAAAAAAAAAAAAGCCACCAGAAATAAAGTATTTCTTGCCCATATCAAACACTGTACATAGTTCACTAATACACAAATGAGCAGCAGCTCTAAATGGAAAAGCAACTAAAACACCTTTTTTAACTTCGATTTAAACAAAACAACATCTTGAAGAAGCAATGGTCATGTTTAACACAAAAACAATTCCTTGTGGGGATTATCTGCTCATACAATTTCTTCAGTTACCAAAACCTAAGTAGAACAACAAATGCTACCGTCTTATACAAATACCATCAGAATTTTAAAATGCTTTACGGTGGTACTCAGGAGGAGCCATGTCATACTCATTGGCACTAAACAAAGCTGCAAAATTATTTGCTAAGTAATCTAAGAAACTATGCAAATGCTGTAACAATAAAGCCAAAGTTTGCTCCTCAAAATGTATTTCCCTCAGCATTTCTTCAGCTTTCACAAATAATCTCAAGAGATGGGGTGCTCCATAAATCTGCGACACAGGAACATCAGGCAGACTGGCCAAGATTTCAGCGTACTGGGCTCTCTCGAATCTGTAGAGCAGTTGAGAACCCAGCATAACATCGAAATAGGCCTTGATTCCCGCCACAGAGTCCCTAACATCCCGCAGCCACGTATCACTTGCATTTCCAGAGAGTCTCTCCAAACGTTCATAGTCCTCCAGAATTGAGTCCACGTTCTTCTTTGCAGGGAGACGAAACAGCTGGCTTTGTCGGACCACCATGTCCCAGTCATCCAAAAGCCATGGTTTCAGTTTCTCAGGAATACGCACTTTAGTTTGGGCATTTTGGAGGAATCCTAGATCGGGTTTGCTCATGTCGCTACAAGCAGCATAGGCGCCCCGGCCCAGTCTTTTCCGAGGCAGCATCAGGTCCCCACACTGACGCCGCGGTGGCCGCCCTCTTCCCCGAGCCGGTGCGCCACTGGTACTGGGAGCCTCTCGAATTTGAGTAATTCTCCTTTGGGTAGTTGGGGCTCTTTGCACTGCGCCGGCGGAGGCCGCGGGCCCTTTTGCGGTCTCCAGAGAAGAGGCCCTTTTCCGGGTAACCGGCCCAGCCAGAGTCCCTCGTGCAGGCTGCCCCTGCTTTGCTCTGTTAAGTTCTCGTAGTTTCCTCAGATTGGCCTTGTTGTATTTGAGCAATTTGCTTTGGGGGAGCCATTCGTCCTCCCAGTCAGCTCGGGGGGAAGGGCGCTTTTGCAAGGCCTCCCCAGTATCAAAGCCATCGGCATCATCAGCGGTTAGAGTGTGCACGATCTCACTGGTGCTCGGCTGGCAAGCATCAGCGCCCTGGGGCTGGGCGACGTGCTCGGTAACCCTGGCCCTGAGGGCAGCCCTTTCTTTCACCCCCAAGTACCGGACCTGATATTTCACCTTCCTGTATCTCACAGACACCTTCTTACACTCAGCTTTGTACAGGAAAGGCCCATGGAAGCACAGCACACGATCACCCTCTTGGAATCTGGGCTTCCTGGGGGGCTTTTTGCCTTCCTTCTTTGGGGCCATCTCTTAAGCAAAGTCTCGCCACCCTCCTCCTCCTGCTGCTGCGGCTGCTGCTGCTGCCCGACACCAACCTGCGTCTCAGTCTCTCAGTCTCTCAGTCTCTCAGTCTCTCAGTCTCTCGGGGCCTCACTTGGCGGGTGTGAGAGGCCTCTCTGCGAGCCCAGACGGAGCGAAGGCGACCGCAACCGGGGCCGGTGGCTCGGAAGAACCTGCCCACGTAAAAGTGCAGCCTCGTTAGCGTCTCAGCTCTCGCTAAGATGGCGTACACCACCTTCCCGCCAACCCCCGTGAGCTTGTCACATGACAAACCCCAGTCGATTCCACCAATGATAACCATAGATGACTTCAAATTTGACTAGCTCCGGCGGAACAAGCCCCTAGAAGGGGAGGAAGAGGAAATCAAGTCTCCACCCCACCGCACCCCACCCCACCCCACCCCCACCAAGCTCCATTCCAGCCCCTACCCCATGCAAAGTCTCTCCACCTCATCTACTGCTCACATTGGAATGAATTTAATTCCGTCCCATAAAGAAGCGGGAGAAAGGCGCAGGATGCAGTGCACCTGTGTGGGGTGCCCCTGGATGCCTCCCTTGGGGAAGACCCCCTGGAGCGGGCGGCTCCCCAGCTGCGTGACCCTAGAAGGACAGGAATGTGACCGGGGAAAATGGGGCTGGGGGACTGTCTGGGAAAAGTGGCAGGAGAAGTCCCAGCATCTTCTGGGAACAGCAAGTTGTACATTTTGTCTCAATTAGCCTCTTAATGTCCCGGCTTCATTCGCTTGGCATTCCCCATCCCCCACCCCAAATATCAAAATCTTTAACTGAGGAGCAGCTAGGTGGCACAGTGAAAAAAGCGCCGGCCCTGGATTCAGAAGGACGTGAGTTCAAATCCAGCCTCAGACACTTGACACTTACTAGCAGTGTGACCCTGGGCAAGTCACTTAACCCTCACTGCCCCACCAAAACAAAACAAAACAAACCAAAAAATCTTTACCTGAGCATTAAAAGCTGTCAATGACCAGTATGCAACTGATTTTCCATCCCCTTTCTCCTCCTATCCTACAAGAACTTTGTTCCCTTCAAGCGTGACCAATTTAGCAGTCCCTGGGCATGCCTTATAGTTTCCTGCCTCCATACGTTTGCTTGTGCTTTGCCCTCAGTTTGGAATGCTTTTCCTCTACATGTCTGTTTTTATTGGAATCCTACCCTATCATTGAAACCCCAGTTCAAATGCTATTTCATCCATGAAACCTCCACCGATGTTCCAGCCAAAAGGGATTGTTCCTTCTTTTAAACCCCAGCACCACTTTGCTTGTACCACAAAGATTAAGTGCTTGTAGTTATTTGTCACTGTTATATGTGTATTATTATTGTGTATGTCTATTAAGGCTCCATCTCCCCTTTGAGGTTAGAAGTTCTTCAAAAGCAGGCACTTTTCTTTTTCTCTGTAATTGTCATATTGCCTAGCCCAGTACCTGGCACAGAAAAAGTTATTTGTTGAATGAACAAATGAAATTTCAATTGATATAATGCAAGAGCTGAATCTTTTATATAAACAACAACATATGATACCTACATAAAGTCACCAAATCTGGAGATGTGTTTCCTTTGAGATCAAAAAGGGACTATACGAAACTAACTATAAAACAGTCAAAGGAAGTAAAGACAGACCTAAATAAGTGAAGAAACATTAATTGTTCATGGGCAAGGTCAAGTAAATAGAATAAAAATGACACTATTTAACTTAATCTACTTATTCAGTACTGTACCAAAGCCCCAAAAGAATATTTTATAGAGCTAGAAAAATAATAATAAAATTCATATACAGGAACAAAATGTCAAGAATCTCAAAAGTAATAATTTGTACAAGATTCAATTTATGTTAAGGATGTGGAGAGAAGGGTTGATCTTCATTTACAGAGACCTTCCACTCTGAAGAGAATCTAGGTCTTCCTTGGAGTCTAATATTACTCATTCCTGTCCTATGATGACTTCAGGAGGTAGTGGACGAGATAGAATGTCCTGGCTTGCTATATAGTCCAACAGGTTCACAAAGTGTTGAATAAAACTGAACAACAACACCCTGCTGGTGTTATTTATACCCAATGTGCTGGAGTCTGATCTTTTAACATTACATGGGCACCAATGTAGCTTAGACTGTTCATCTGTTTGTCTTGAATCTCCCTTTATGTCTCTCCTCACTCTCCTTTTCTGGTCAGACATTTCTCGGATAATATTATTCTACTTCTCGTGTGTAAACCATCATTGCAAATCACTGAAGCCTAAAGTATTTTTATATACAAATACTATGCCCACCTTCCATGGAACCTATGACTGACCTAGACCTACAATAAGTATTCAGTAAATACTTAAATGATTCTCAGTAAGAGGGTAAAGGACTTAATTTCCCCTATTTCTTGTCATCATGTGTTTTGATGTTATCTATTTTCTGAAAATATGTAAATATTAATATACTTACAGTTTTTTTTTTTTTTTAGTGAGGCAATTGGGGTTAAGTATTAAGTGTCTGAGGCTGGATTTGAACTCAGGTCCTCCTGAATCCAGGGCCGGTGCTCTATCCACTGCGCCATCTAGCTGCCCCTACAGTTCTATACCATAATTACTTCTCCAACAGTGAATAAATTTTTATTTTATTTTAATTTTAAAAATTATTAGAGGGGGCAGCTAGGTGGCGCAGTGGATAAAGCACTGGCCCTAGATTCAGGATTTACCTGAGTTCAAATCCGGCCTCAGACACTTGACACTTACTAGCTGTGTGACCCTGGGCAAGTCACTTAACCCCCATTGCCCAGCAAAAAACAAAAACAAAACAAAAAAAATTATTAGAAGTGTGGAAAATATACTATAGTATTAGATTATGAGTCAGGAGACCAGGGTTCCCACTTTGCCAGCTAGGTTGGCTACTTATAGGCAAATGTTTAGTGGCTAGAGAGGTCAGCCTGGAATCAAGAAGACCTGAGTTCAAATCTAACCTCAGGCAATAAGATGTTAGACTTACTAGCTGAGTGACCCTGGGCAAGTCACTATTTGCCTCAGTTTCCTCAAATGTAAAATGAGGATAATAATAGCACTTACCTCCCAGCGTTGTTTTGAAAATCAAATGAAATATTTGTAAAGTACTTAGCACAGCGTCTTATACATAGTAGGTGCTACATAAACACACATTTCCTTCCTTTTTTCTATCAGCCATCTGACCTTAGACAATCCATGTGCAATAATCAATCAATAATCATTTATTGTGAACATATATGAATATATGTATACACACATGCAGCTACGTGGCACACTGCAGAGATTGCTGGGTGTTTGCCTCAGTTTCCTCATTTGTAAAATGAGCTAGAGAAGGAAATAGCAAATTACTCCAGTATCTGCCAAGAAAATCCCCAAACGGATCACAGAAGAGTCAGACACAACTGAACAAACGACTGTGTGTGTACATGTGTGTGTGTATACACACACATATCCATGTATATGTGTGTGTGTGTATATATATATGTGTGTGTGTGTGTAATATATATATATATATATATATATATATATATATATATATGGCTATTTGATTGTTGATTGATTCCACATGCCTCACAGAGAAGATGAAACTTAAAATGGGCTTTGAAAAAAACCTAGGATTCCAAGAGATGGAAGTGAGGAGGGAGCTTATTTCCAGCAAGGAAAATAGCCTGCGCAAAAGCTAATAAATGGGAAATTAAATATCATGAATGGGGAACAGCATGTAGGTCAGTCTGACTGGATCATCGAGTACATGCAGGAAGGTAATTTATAATAGAGATCGAAAGGCAGGTTGTGAAGACTTAGAAGTTGTATTTGACCCTAGAAGTAATAAGAACCTGATGGAGCTTACTCATTGAGGGAGTGAAATGGTAACTCACTTGGCTGCTCTAGCCCTCAGTTTCCTCCTCTAAGGTGAGGAGGGTGAACTAAATGATCATTCAAGTCCCTTGTAGCTCCAAGTACTCTATTCCATCAATGGAAATCAATTCATAAATTAGTTTATAAAATCATACCGACAAGAGTTATTTATTTTACTGTGGCTATCAATGTGGTCACTTTAAAGAAGGGAGTAGTATAATATGATGAATTGTAGGGAAATTTATCTGAGGGGCCATCATGACAAGATTAAGCTTGATCATGTTTAATGTAACTGAGACAACCATGGTACTAATTTAGAAGAAAATATCTGCTCTACAACTTGATTCTAACCCTGTGTGTTGTCCTCTCTCCCCAAAAAAGGTCATCCAAGAAACATTTTCTTTATCAAGCTTGGCTTCTACCCATGAGTAGAACTCAGGTCCGTGGAAACCTAAGCACTAAGTATTAGGATATTGCTAATTTTAGAAGAACAACAAATATATTTCCAGAAAATAATAATTGTCATGTCATTTTGGCCATGTCATATGAAGAAGACCATATTATCCCTTATCCTAGCAGATTCTGTTTGATTTTTTCACAATTTTTTTGGCAGGGCAACGAGGGTTAAGTGACTTGCCCAGGGTCACACAGCTAGTAAGTCTCAAGTGTCTGAGGCTGGATTTGAACTCAGGTCCTCCTGAATCCAGGGCTGGTGCTTTATCCACTAGCTGCCCCCAAACTAGCACTCTTTGTTTTTGCAAGGCAATGAGGGGTTAAGTGACTTGACCAGGGTCACACAGCTAGTACGCGTCAAGTGTCTGAGACCAGATTTAAAGTCATATACTCCTGAATTCAGGGCCAGTGCTTTATCCACTGCGCCACCGAGCTGCCCCTCTGCTTGGGTTTTTGTTTTTTTTTTTAGTGAGGCAATTGGGGTTAAATGACTTGCCCAGGGTCACACAGCTAGTAAGTGTTAAGTGTCAGAGGCCGGATTTGAACCCAGGTACTCCTGACTCCAGGGCCAGTGCTCTATCCACTGCGCTACCTAGCTGCCCCTCTGCTTGGTTTTTTAAAGTCCATTAATCCATTTTGATCGTTTGGTAGATTGTTTCTTTTTTAAAAAACATTTTATTTATTTATTTATTTTTGTGGGGCAATGAGGGTTAAGTGACTTGCCTAGGGTCACACAGCTAGTAAGTGTCAAGTGTCTGAGGCCGGATTTGAACTCAGGTCCTCCTGAATCCAGGGCTGGTGCTTTATCCACTGTGCCACCTAGCTGCCCTCTAGATTGTTTCTTAGATGACCTTTTTGGGGAAAGAGAAGAGGAGAGAGGGTTAGAACCAAATGTGGAGAAGATATCCTATTCCAACCCCTTTATTCTACAAGATGGACAAACTGAGGCCCAGGTAGAGGAAAAGACTTAAGGAGATCATACTGCAAGTCTATGGCAGAGCTAGAACTGGAACCCAGGTTTCTTAGCTCCTAATCCTATGTTCTTTTCACTTCCTCACACTGCATATTTTAACTCATAACTATAGATATTGATGCAGTGAGAATGAATACGGGACCCTGAAGACATTTATACTTTAGAGGACCCCACATTTCTCCAGTGCCTTATCTGTTTTTCCAGGCTAACTGTTGGTCCTCAGTAATTCTCAGGTTCCCAGCTGCTTCTAGATAATTTTTAGGTCAGTAATCAGATAACTGTTTCCATTAGTTCTTGTCAACATGATCATAACTTTCTTAGTCCTCCTTGTAAATTTTCCTTGATCAGATTGACACTGAGCCTGAGTATGTATAGTCTTTTTGCATAGAAGGCCTTGTAGCAAGTTAAAAATAATTAGCCCAATCCCCTTGTGGGGTTTCCTTCCTTGCTGCCTTCTGAGGAATTCAACAAAGCAAAACCAGGCTGCTCATTTCTTTGACTGCAAAGCCATAAAGAAAACTTTATCAGAGTTCACAGTTCACCAAAAAGATGAAGTTAGATGAAAATAAATCGATGCCTTGGGCAATAAATGAGATTCTAACACATATAATGTGTTAGGGTTTTCAAACCCTTTAAAAATTTTAAATATTCAAAATTTTGGAAAGACTTCATATTTTAATAACCTTAAAATATCATTCTGATAAGAGGACTAGACCTCACCAGACTGCCAAAGAGATCCACAACACACACACACACACACAAGAAAGAACCTTTGATCTAATCTAATTCCCTTATTTCATACAGAGAGTTTTGTGAGGTTTACAAGCTGGAATCAGTATTTCCAATAAAATCTTCATTGGGGCCAATAGCAGAGGGAGAAAACTGGAGAGGACGGTCTGTGGATCAGATGCAATAGAGTATTGATATTCTTATGTTATATAGAAAATAAGTCCAAGCAATTAAAGAAAACTTTAAATTGTGATAGAAATATATTCAGGACAAAACAGAGTAACATTTATGTTATTGTGTTAAAAAATTTGGGGGTGGTTGTGGCAATTGGGGATAGGTGACTTGCCCAGGGTCATACTGCTAGTGTCAAGTGTCTGAGGATGGATTTGAACTCATGTCCTGTGCTGTATACACTGAGCTACTGAACTGCCCCTTGTTAAGTTGTTGGGTTTTTTTATTTGAAACAGCCTGCTTTCAAGCTTTGATGGGAAAGTACCAGTCAGTTGCAAGTACTTTGTCCACTAAGAGAGACTGAGCCGCATCCTTGATCTTTGATCATGTATGATTTTTGCCTATGTCTTTCTGTAAAGATTCTATCCAGGTGAATCCAACATGGTAGGGGCCTTTTCCACTTCTTTTAACAATTCATGGGTGCCAGTGAATCACTTGTGGCACCATTCTACCCATACATGTCCCCGAGGGAATCATTACTGGAGCTATGCTTCAGCCTATTTACACCGTGGGTCTTTTGCATTATGTAGGGAGCCCCAGAGAGAGGAACCTTCATCTACCAATGTATATTGGCAACTATTTTGCAACTTATAGCCTTAAAAAAAGGTGGTGGGCGGCATTAAAACGTTAAAGCTCCTTGTCCAGGATCATACAACCAGACTGTGTCAGAGGCAGGACTTGAACCAGGTCATCTACAATTCAGAGGCTGCTTCCTTCTTTTCTCATGGGTAAAATCTTTGAGGTCAGATATTTTGGGGGTTTGTGCCTCCAGGGCCTACTAGTTCAGTTCCTGGCACGTAAGAAATGCTTAACAACTTTTTTTCAGTTGAATACACATTCCTCCAATTAGGCAATTTAGGAAAGATGTAGCAGAAAGTAATGTGAGCAGAATAAAGAGAACTACCCAGGCAAAGCTGGGACATGTATCATGACTGTTCTATTTTTGCACTTTTTATTTTATCTGAATAAATCCTGTGTTCAAAGAAAAACTTCTGAGATGTGATCACTCGATCAGTTTGAGAAAAAGAATATTTGCATTATAACATGCACACATTTTAAAGAATGCAGACCATAAAAGTCAGTGTTCCTTCAAATTTCCACGGAAACAAGAAGCGTCTATTTTAAAAAATGAAAGAAATCAGACACTGAGGAGGACAGGGGAGAAGAGACATGAGCTCCTCCTCATGAAAAGTGATAGTAATAGGAATTTTAGTAAATAAAGAAAGCTTTCCCCCCAGTTTTCTCAATTCTTTTTTACTTAAAGGGTGGTTCACAGAATCTTTAAGTGTGACACCAGAACAAGGAGGCAGGAAGATCCTAGGAGGCACATCTGGGCTCTGTGGAAGGAAAAGCTTCCTAACAGTTGTTCTTTTCCCCTCACTGGAGGTTTTCTAGCAAAAGTTATATGAACACAGGGCACAGTAGGCCTCTAAATCCTTTGAGCTTTTGGATTCTTTTTTATTTAAAGGGCAATTCATAGAATATAAAAGCCAGGCAGAAATAAAGTACAAATAAGCACCAACTACATATTATGGTATGTTTCTAAAGAAATGAAATTTTATTATTTCATGGACTCTAGCTAAGCTAATGAAATGCAGTCAAGTATACGTTCATAAAGTACACACTTTCATGGAAATGATCTAAATTTGTCATATGATTTGCTGAGTTGAATACTGAAAAGGGGGTTTCAAAATATTATCTTTTAGGCAGAGAAACAAACCAGTTGTAACCTTGATTATTTACTCTGCCCAAGCTGCTTAAGGAAGGTTTTGTCACGCTAAACCAAAGCCACTTCCTCCACAAATCATTTACAAATCTGAATGAGTGGAATTCAAATGCAGTTTACTCTAGCAGTAAAGAAGCAGGAAATATAAGGATAATCTGAGTAGAGACGGCAATCTTGTTGGGATGATGACAATTTGACTGGATTCTATGAGCAATAGCTCCCAGGGTACAAGGTTACAAGAAACAAAGAAAGGGAACAAAGAGAAAAATAAAATCAATTTTGGAAAGGCTAAGGGAAGACACTATAAAGGGGTTCTTAAGTCGGGGCCCATGGACTGGGTTTTTATAAACAACAAACAGGTGTATTTCAATATGACTGGCTTCCTTTTTTTGTAATGCTATGTACTTTAGTTTATGCTAAAACATTATTTCTGAAAATAGGTCCATAGGCTTCACCAGCCTGCCAAAGAGGTCCATGACCCCAAAGTTAAGAATTCTTGGTATAAGAGGCAGATGATAGACTGAGAAGAAAGGCAGGAAGCAAACAGTATAGGTTTAAAAAATAATTTTGAACAGCAAAGTGACATGTATGGGGGTAGGGGAGGGAGGGGGTTATGAGTTGGGACAAAAGAGAATCTGAGTACTAACAAGGTCATTATATCCTTTGGGAATGAACAAAAACTCAGAGATAAATGGTAGAAAATAAAACGCAAGCCAACAAGGTGAACCAAAAGATGGAGGGATCAAGCTAGATTTGGGGAACACTACTCTCTTCTGTTTCTCTTCCTACCCATCTGAGCACTCCCCACCTCTGTCTCCTTTACTGGATCCTCTGTCATATGTCCTCTCCTCTTCTCCCTCTACACTATTTCACTTGCTGGTGTCATCAGCTCCCATTCTCAAATCTCTCTCTCCTGAACTCCAGTATCCATTTCTGACATCTCAAAGTACTTGTCCTGTAGACATCAATATGTCCAGAACAGACCCCATAATCTCTCCCTAAGCACCCTCCCCCTCCCCACCCCCAGTTCCTACCTTCCCTATTACTGTAGAGAGCAATACCACCCTCCCGTCCTTCAGACTCGAAACCTATCCAACCTGTTGCCAAAGATCCATTTCACCTTTACAACATCTCTCGAATACTCCCCCTTCTTTCCTCTGATACTGCAGGTCCAGGTTATTACACTAGCTGCTGACTACCACAGGTCTCTTCCCACTCCAATCCTTCTTCCACTCAGCAACTAAAGTGATTTTCCTAAAATGCAGGTCTCATCATGTCACCACTACCCGCCCACCCCCAATAAACTCCAGTGGCTCGCTTCATTAGCCATTCAAAACCCTTCATAATTTAGCCCTCCCCCCTCCCCTACCTCTCCAGTCTTCTTACACCTTACTTACCTACACATACTCTCCAATCCAGGGACACTGGCCTCCTGGCTATTCCAAGAATAAGACAGTCCAGCTCTCAGCTCTAGGCATTTTCTCTCACTGTCCCCAGTATCTGGAATGCTCTCTACTCTATCCTCTGCTCCAACTACTGACCTCCCTGGATTCCTTAAAGTCCCCACTAAAACTTGACCATCTACAGGAAGCCTTCCCCAACCCCTCTTAATTCCATCGCTTTCCCTCTTTTAATTAGTTCCTAATTATTCCGTATATATTGTGCTTTGTTTTCATTTGTTCATGTGTTGTCTCTCTCGTTAGACTGCAAGCTCCTCAAGGACAGGAACCATCTTTTGCCTCTTTTGGTATCCCGAGTGCTTAGCACAGTCACTGGAACCTAGAAAGGGCTTGAGAAATATTTCTTGTACTGAACTGAATTCCCCCTAGCAGCCAATGGAATTGAAAATGAATAGAGGAAAGGAAGATTGAGAATTAAGAATTAAGAATCCTTTTTTAAAGGGGTAGGGAGCATGATTACTGCACAACCAATGGAGGGCGCCATCAGAAGGTGTAGAAAAGCTCCCGGCCACCCAAATTAACCAAGCTTTTTCTACAGAACACCCCAGGTCATTTCTAAACCATTGTTCTGTTGCCAAAAGCTGCTTCTTAACAAAAGGGATGACAAACTGCAAATCCAGAAAAGCACAAGTACCCACTTCCATGACATGAAATTTATTTAGAGATTTTCTTGGTCCTATCTACTTTTAGAGGGAAGGAAACACTTATTAAGTACCTACTGTGTGCCAAGCACTGTGCTGAAGACTTTACAAACGCCATCCCTGGCAGATAGGTGCTATTACTACTCCCATTTTCCAACTGGAGAAAATTAAGGCAGACAGTGGTTCTATTTTTGCATTAAGTGTCTGAAGCTGTATTTAAACTGGGACTTCCTGACTTCAGGCCCAGTGATTTATTTACTGAACAGATGCTAAAACAGCAAGAAAGTTTTTTTAAAAGCAGATTTATCGGTCTTTAGCTCTTACTCTTGAGAACTGTCACAAATTGTGGACTGCTTTCACTCTCTGAGAGGCTCTTATTGCTTGGAAAGGGAGAAGGGAAATGGTTCATCTCTGACGTCTATTCTCTCATTGTGATTCAAGTGAACCTCTACTAGGGGGAGGTCAGATAAAGAGGCTTGCTGATAGTCCTGATTAAAATTTTAAAGTTTAGTTCAATCTAATCAACATCAGTTGAGCACCTAATGGTGCAAGGTATTGTGCTAAATTCTGATGGGGGGGGGGTAGTGAAGAAGAGTACTACTTGAGCCTCTGGCTGTTACTAAAGTATAATTATCTCCATTTCACCAAAGAGCAAACTGAGGCTCAGACCGGTCAAGTGGCTTGCTCCTTATCACACAGCTAGGTAGAAGACCAGCTCTCTCGCACTGCTGCCCCCATGTTCAAATCACCTTTCTGACACAGGTATAAGTGATAATATGAGAGAGCACCTGGGAGAAGCTGGGTTGGAAACAGGCAGGGATGAGGTACTCATTAAAGGAGAGTATCCTTAAAACAGAGTGGGATACATCCATGTAACAGAGCCGTGATAGATAGAAAGAATTTCAATAAGAAGAGCTATAGAGAGGGGTACCCCAGGCACTGAAAGATAGCTTAAGCAAAAGCAGAGGAATTGGAGAAAGCATAGAGAAATTAGGAAACAAAAAGTAGTGAAGTTTGGCTGAAACACCCAGATACAATGAAATGAAGCATTGTGAAGGAATGCTGACAAGGGTCCTCCAGAGCCTCCAGAACTGTGGAAAATAAGGAAGGTCAGCTGACAGTGTTAGGTCATACTGACCAACTTCCATGAGTTCAGCATTATTGACTTCTTGATCTGTCTCACTGTCCCCAGAACTCCAGACCTCCATGCCCAGCAAGAAAACCAGTGAGACTGAATTACAGAGTATGTGACTGGGATAGGTAAAGTTTAAAAAGACTAGAAATGTGGGGAGAAGGGCAGCTTATAAAAGGTCATGAATGCGTCAAATTAGGATTTTATATTTGATCCTGGAGGTGACAGGGAATCACTAGAGTTGGGATTGGGGGGAGGAGGCAGAATGATATAGTTAGACTTGTATGGTAGGAAGATCACTTTGATAGCTGAGTAGAGAATGAACCGAAGTGGGAAGAGTCTTGTGACAGGCAAACCAACCAGCTGACTACTGTAATAGTCCAGGCATGAATTGATGAGGGCCTGTACAAAGGTAGGAGCAGTATCAGAGAGGAGACATAGATGAGGGAATTTAGAAAGGTAAAATTGACAGGACTCTGCAAAATACTGGATATGGGAGATAATTTCTTTTTTAATTTTTTGTTGTTTTGTTTTGTCTTGCGGGACAATGAGAGTTAAATGACTTGCCCAGGGTCACATAGCTAGTAAGTGTCAAGTGTCTGAGGCTGGATTTGAACTCAGGTCCTCCTGACTCCAGGACCTGTGCTTTATCCACTGAGCCACCTAGCTGCCCCCAGAGATAAAATTGATAGTGGAGTTAAGGATGACTCCTACGCTGCAAGTCTGGGCAAGTGGGAGGATAGTGGTGCCTTCCACAAAAATAAGGAAGTTTGGAAAGGGAAAAGCTAATGAGTTATTATTTGGGCACATAGAGTTCAAGATCTCAAAGGCAATACACATTCACATGTCCAATAGTCAGTTGGAGATCTGAGAATGGAGGTCAGCAGAGAGGTTAAGGCTGGACAAGTAGATTTCAGAATTATTATCTTTATAGAAGATAATTGAATCCATGGGAGCTGATGATATCAAATTAAATAAGATAGAGGGAGAAAAGAAGAGTTATGTGGGACACCTGCAGTTAGTGTAAATGACATAGATAAGGAGCCAGCAAAGGAGACTAAGGAACAGTCAGATACGAGGGAACACAACTTTCTTTGTGCAAAGGAAGCCCTTGTATGGTACTGGGTATAAAGAGATAGGGAGGGGGATGGTCAAGTAGCACAAGGTTCAGAAACTCAGAGCTAGAAGGAAACTTAAAGAGCTTATTTTACTTAATCCCTCCCAACCTCCCTCTTATTTTATGAATGAGGACACTGAGGCCTAGACAGGCTAAGTGACTTGTCCCTCCATATAACTTTGAGCTTGTGCTCATTATGATTCAGTCAATTCCACTGCACAGCTCAAAAACCTACTAGGTCTCTCCACTGACAATCAAACTCCTTTGACCTGAATCCCGAAGTTCTCCCTAATCTGTCACTAAAACACCCTTTAAATTCTCATTTGAAATGCCTTCCACTCAAGTCCTATATATTTTTCCTCAGCCTATGAAGATGGCTCTACCACAGGCAATAAGCAAACCTAGAATGTTTCAAAGGTGTTTGCAAAGATTTATCACTTACCTTGTAATAATGGAATCAGCAAGGCCAAATCCTCAGACTCTCCATTTCTACAACTGGCCCCAACTCACAGCATCTGCTGGCACAGAAAGTTCATCCAAGGATGCACAAACCACCTGGGCAAACACACGCAGGGAAAAGCCAGTTAGTAACAGGGTTCTTTGGTCCAAACTATTTATGGTGGCAAAGAACTGGAAATTGAGGGAATACCTATCAATTGGGGAATAACTGAACAAGTTGTGGTATATGATTGTGATGGAATACTATTGTGCTCTAAGAAATGAGGAGCAGAATCATTTCAGAAAAATCTGGAAACACACAAACTGATACAAAATGAAGTGAGCAGAAGCAAGAGAACATTGTAGACAGTAATAGCAATATTGGAGGATGATCAACTGTGAGTGACTTTGATGCTTTGCAGGCATATTCAAAGCAGAGAAAGAGGACTATGTCCATCTTAGGGGCATATACAACAGCAGTCATGGGGAAGGCCAGCAATTCCACCATCCCAGGGTGCTGTCTTTCATAAGGCTGAAAGAGAACCCTTTGGCAGCTTTCAATCTATCCCACACTTTTCCGCGGTATACCTTGGCTCACACTGTCCCTAGGTTGGCGTGGAGGTTCACCCCACCCTCGTGGGTGCCCCACTGGCCCCAGCCTTTCCCTTCTGCAGCATCACAGCACCTTGGGGTTGGAAGGGGCCTACCCCCCCCCCCGCCGCGCCCCGTCCCCGGTCCAGAACACACCCCAAGAAGTGGTCATCCAGCAGCCACTTGAAGGGACCAACGAGAAGAAAGTGCCGCAGGGCCACACTTAGAGAGGCCTACTCTGAGGACACTACCACGGGGCTTGACCACCACGGAGCCCGGGCACCCAAGCAGGGGGCAAAGGGGACGATGCTTTTTCCCTTTGAGACCCGAACCTCCTTGACAGCCTCACTTGACAGGCTTCAGGGCACAAAGAAGTAGGCCCGAGGACGCGCAGAGGGGACCAAGAGGGCGGGGGAGGGGAAGAGGCGTGCGTAAGGAGCGAGCGAGGCAGCGCAGGCTCATGGCTGCCCGTGGTAAGGGAGGGACCAGGCCAAAGGAAGGGGGAGGGGAAGCGCAGGTGCATTCTGGGAGAGGCACGAGGCGGCTGGCCCAGGCCTTGTGGGCTGTGCTTTCAGGCAGTGGTCAGCGAGAGGCTCAACTACCCCCAGAGAACTCTTCTCACCTCCCTGAGCCGCAATTGCCCGCTCGTGGAAAGGGTTCTTGCTTCAAAAAACAAAAATTAAAATAAAATAAATCTTTAAAAATTTTAAATTTAAAAATTTTTTTAAAAAAGAACTTTTTTTTTAGTGAGCTGGTGAAGTGAGCCCTTACTTCAAAAGGTCAGCAAGGTGAAGCTGTGGCTTCATTGGAGGCGTGTGTGTGTGTGTGGGGGGGCATTTTCGTTTGCCAGGTGTCCCGCATCTCCCCCGCCCCCAACCACACACTTCTTTTTCATTATTTCACTAAAATACTCCAGAATTGTTGATCTTTGAAGTGTATTTCATTTGTATTGTGTAATTTCTGGGCTCACACTCAGAGGAAGAGATTAGACCCCCCTGCCCCCATGTGGCTGGCAATTTTTCACGTCAGGGTTCTAGGGCTAATACTTTTTCTAACAAAGCCCCATTCAGTGTAATACTAATATTAAATAATAACTTAAAAACAGAACTGGCCAAGTGGAAAAAGAGGTACAAATTTTGCGGGATGCAGCCAAAGCAGAATTTAAGGGAAAATGGATAAAATGTCTCTAAACACACACCTCAATAAAATAGAGAAAGAGCAGATCGATGAATTGGACATGCTACTGAAAAACACTAGAAAAAAGAATGCAATAAAAATGACCAATTAAACACCAAAGTGGAAAACCTGAAAGTGAAAGAGATATTAATAGAAATGAAAATTAAGAAATTAGACTATGAAGAAAATGAGAAAAAAATAGCAAAGCTGATCAAAACATGGAAAAAGTTGGTAACTATGTGCACTGTACACACCTGTATAGCTCCCATCTCAGAAAAGAAGTGGAATAGGGAGGGATATCAGAAACAGAATTGGGTACAATTCCTTGTATTCATTGAGCTAATCACTTAATCCAGTGATTCATTTGAGTCATTTTTTAGAGAAAAAAAAAAGATTCACTCAGCACTCAGAGTCCATCAGTTCTCTATCTGGAGGTGGGTAACATTTTTCATCACGAGTCCTTTGGAATTGTGGTGGGAATATTCCATTATGCAACATCTGAATATTCTTTTTCTTTCTTTCTTTCTTTCTTTCTTTCTTTCTTTCTTTCTTTCTTTCTTTCTTTCTTTTTGGTGAGGCAATTGGGGTTAAGTGACTTGCCCAAGGTCACACAGCTAGTAAGTGTCAAGTGTCTGAGGCCGGATTTGAACTCAGGTCCTCCTGACTCCAGGGCCGTGCTTTATTCACTGTGCCACCTACCTGCCCCCATCTGAATATTCTGATATCCAGAGGCTGGGCCTAGAGTCAGGAACACAAGTTTAAATTCAAGTCTCAGATACTTACTACTTGTATGACTCAGGGCAGGACACTTAAATGCTGTTTGCCTCAATTTCCTCAACTGGAAAATGGGGATAATAATAGCACCTACTTTACAGAGTTGTGATGATCCAGAGAAATATTTGTTTTTTGGTTTTTTTTTTTGTTTGGTTGGTTTTTTTTGCGGGGCAATGGGGGTTAAGTGACTTGCCCAGGGTCACACAGCTAGTAAGTCTCAAGTGTCTGAGGCCACATCTGAACTCAGGTCCTCCTGAATCCAGGGCCAGTGCTTTATCCACTGTACCACCTAGCCGCCCCCCAAGAGAAATATTTGTAAAAAAGTGAAGTACCTAGCATATAGTAGGTACAATATAAATACTTAATCCTTTTCATCTTCTCTTTCATTACATTCATGTACCACAATTTATTTAGCCATTCCCCAACTGGTTTACATCCACTTTTTTCCAACTCTTTGTTATCACACAAAGGGTTACTAAAATAGCCTAATATATATGCAGACTTTTTTTTAGGTATCTATTCTAGCATGGGTATCACTTTATCTTTAAACTTTTGATAGAATTTATAAATTTGATGGAACAAAATTTATAAATTTGATGGAACAAAATTGTTTTAATGCTCTTGGTAGTTGCTTTAGTCCTTCAGTTTCACTTTTTGAGAACAGGTTAAGATCTCTAGTAATTGTTTTGTTAGTCTGGGTATGCCTGTAGGTCAATATCCCTTTCCTTTTAATTTTTGGTTTTGCTAACATACAACTCTAGTATGTTCTGATTATTCTTTTTATTGTCTCCATGGTAATTTCACCTAATTATAAATAATAAATATAAATTTCTTACAAATTCACCTTATTTTTTATCTTATCAGGTTAGCTAGAGTGTTTATTAATGTAGTTAGTTTAAAAAGTGAACTCAGTTTTACTGATTGCTTTTGTAGTAATATTTGCCATTGGCTCACTTCTCTAATTTTAAGAATTCTACTTATTTTGGATTTTTAACTTGTTTAGGTTTTTCTTAGTTATATGCTCAGTTTATTATTCTTCATTTTTATGTTAATGCTTAATTTAAAAGAGACCAGTCAGCAAGATTTCATTATTTACCTACTATGTGGTAGGCACTATGGATACAAAGATAAAATTATACATGGTCCCTGCTGTCAAGGAGTTTACAGTCTATGTGAGGGAAACAAGATATAGATGTAGAGGTATGTTCGAAGTATTTGCAAAGTGATTTGATTGGGGGAGGAAGGCACTAACTAGTTGTGGATATGAATAAATAAAGCACTGGCCTTAGAGTCAGGAGGACCTGAGTTCAAATCTGGCCTCAGACACTTAACACTTACTAGCTGTGTGACCCCGCGCAAGTCACTTAACCCCAATTGCCTCACCAAAAAAAAAAAGTCTATGGGGATATGGTGATCAAGATGGTGGCTATTTAGCTTGCCTGGCACATGCTGCCTCCTCTTTTTCAGGGCCCAGTGCTGCTTCAGACAGGGTGGGTTGCCTGACCCATGGGTGGCAGTTGGTTTGCATTTGGTGAGAATGGCTGACCTTTTCTCCGCAGAAGTTATTTACCTACATGGTTGCTGCAAGGCCTGATCTGGGGGTTGCTGCCATTCTTATATGCTTATGGGTGACAGTTGGTCAGCAATTGTTTCTGGTGGTGATGAGCAAGGTGATCTTTCTACAGTGATTCCTCTCCCTAATGATGGCTGTGGGGCCTAGGCTGAAAGCATGTTGGCTGGTTTGGGGAACACTGCTATTCCCAAGGCTTTTGGGTTTGGAGTCCTGGGCTGTCTCCATCAGGGTCTGACAAGAAATGGTAGTCAAGATTTGACTTGCCTGACACATGTTGTCTCCTATATCCTTCCTTCTTTGGCCTATTCATGTAGTTTATACTTATCCTTCATTTAGAGTGGCATGTCTTTCAGTTGTTTCTTGTAGCAATCATAATTCTTATTGAATTATGTCCCAAAAGATAGGTTTCATAGTTGTACCTTTTTAAACTTTATTTATAATTTCCCTGTGCCTACCATATAGTATATTTTAACAGTATCATGTGATGTTAAGAAAGAAGTACAATTGATCCTAATTATTCCCAGATGCCATTTTTGCAAATCTTCCTACTCACTAAAATTTATTTGCAACTCCAAAATCAATATGCTTGGCACTTTTGTGGTCATTGATGGATATATGCAGAGTAAGAAAAATGTGAGTTGCCTGAAGCACACCTTCCCAGCTGAGGTCAACAAGGTGATTTTTCTTGTTTCAGCTCTTATATTGTAAACAAGTATGCCTCATGCAACCTGTTTAGTGTCATTTTTAAAATATATTTTTGTTGGTGATTTTACTGTTTAAAATGGCCCTAAAGTGTAGTGTGAAAGTGCTTTCCAGTGTTCCTAAGTACAAGAAGGCTGTGATGTGCCTTATGGAGAAAATAAATTTAATTCTGGCATGAGTTATAGCATTGATGATGGTATGAATTTAGTGTTAATGAATCAATAATAGGGTAAGTCCAGAAAAAGGAAGAAGAAATTCACTGAACTGCACATGAGTCCACTGTGGAAAGTGCTAAAGTAAATGTGACCATACTCTGTATTTCCCCTAGAAAACCATACTGAACCATTTGGTTCAGTGTTTGCTGATTCAGTATTTCTGGTGACTTTATAGAACTTAACTACTATGAATTATGAGAATCAACTGTATATTCTTTAATGTTTCCACTCAAAATATATCATAGGTGGTTCATTTCCAACTTTTCCAAGTTATTTTGTTCAATTTTATGTTTTCATTTTTGTTTATGCTTTTTGAGATTTATTCAGCTCTGAGAAAGGAGCATTAAAGACTTCTATAAATATTGTTTTGCTATTTATATCTTTTTTGTGTGATTCATTTAGCTTTTCCTTTATGAATTTGGATGCTCTTCCATTTAGGTATGTATAGGGTTAATAATGCTAATAATGTGAGACAGTGTAGCATTATGGATAGAGAGTTGGCTTTGGAGCCATGGGGTCCATCATCTGACACGTAGGGTCAGATAGGTGGCACAACAGATAGAGCACTCGCCCTGAAGTTGGGAGGATGTGAATTCAAATTTGACCTCAGACACTTAGTAGCTGTGTGACCCTGGGCAAGTCACTGAACCCCACTTGCCTCAAACATTTCAAGCCATCTCCAGTTGTCCTGATGTGGACCTAGATAGCTCTGGAGGAGAGGTTAGTCACTTTGCATAGCCCTCCCTCACTTAAATCCAGTTCACTACAAGTCATGACATCACCTGCCAATGTCATGGTCCTCTTCGAGAATAAAGGACAAACAACATCTGACAAATAATGGCTATATAATCCTGGGCAAATCACTTAATCTCTCAGTATCCTAGGCAACTCTGACACCATAAATTGTCAAGAAGGTGCTGACCTGCCTTGATAGTGTTTCTTCATGGAAGTTCATTCTTCCAGTGACATAATGTTGGCTAACTATCCCTAATGATAAATTGTTTTATTGTTTACAGTGCCTTTAAGCATAGTGTAGTTTCCCTGTTTATCTCTTTTGACATTGTGAGTTTTTATTTTTGTCTTTTTTGATAGTCATTATAATTCTTTTATGGAATCCCCTGATACACAGTGAATGTTTTTCCGGCCTCTCATTTTCATTCCCTGTAAGTCTTTACATTTTAGATGCTTATTTAAAAAGATGTTGTTTTGATATGTTGCATTTTTAGATCATGGTCATTTTACTCCTCCCCCCTCACTGAACTCTCTCTTGTGACAGAAAGACATTTAAAGCAAAAATATCTGATAAAGTAACAACATTTGACAATACATAAAAATTCCATGCTAGCAGTTTCATTATCTGTTTTCTGTAACTTTCTGTTTTTCTGGTTTCTCGGACTTCCTTGTAATGATCTTTTCATTTACATTTTTGCTATCGTTGTTGAGATTATTCTCTTTGTTCTGCTTATTTTGCCCTATATTGGTTGTTGTTGTTGTTGTTGTTGTTGTTGTTGAGGCAATTGGGGTTAAGTGACTTGCCCAGGGTCACACAGCTAGTAAGTGTTAAGTGTCTGAGGCCGGATTTGAACTCAGGTCCTCCTGACTCCAGGGCCGGTGCTCTAGCCACTTCGCCACCGAGCTGCCCCCCTATATTGTTTTAAATAAAATTTTCACATTTATCTGAATTACTCATATTCATTTCTTAGTACAGAATAGTATTCCCGGGGGCAGCCAGGTGGTGCAATGGGGGCAGTGAATAAAGCAGTCCAGGGTATAGACACAGCTCTTCTGTGCGAGTTTTGATCATTCTGCTAGTCTCTAGTCACAAGCCTCAAATCCAAGATCCGGCCCATCATGGCTCCAGGCAAACAAGAAGGTACATCAATGTCCCAAACTGTGGTCCCCTGAAGTGATAAAATAGTTCTAATATATCTGGAAAAACGAGTGTGACTTGCATGGGGGTATCAAGGGGTAGGTTGGCTTTAGGATATGGTTTCCACCACATTCCACCTCTTGGTGTCAAACCGAAATAAAAACAATTAGGAGTAGAGTCAGGGGGGTGTTACATGTAGGACGGGTTGGATAGAAATTATAGTAACTTTAAAAGACCTGGATAGGTGGGTTGTGATTTGCATCAAAGTTTCAGAGTATCTGTTTGAGAGTGCTAGGAGTAATGGTTATTGATAGTATTTTAATATTACCCTTGGACCGGAACATTAGTCAAGTATAGAAATAGGATAGCAACCCATTAATTAGAAATTTATAAAAAAATATTCTAGGGGGCGGCTAGGTGGCACAGTGGATAAAGCACCAGCCCTGGATTCAGGAGTACCTGAGTTCAAATCCGGTCTCAGACACTTAACACTTACTAGCTGTGTGACTCTGGGCAAGTCACTTAACCCCCATTGCCCAGCACACACACACACACACACAAAATCTTCTAACCAAACATCATCCTTTTTATTTCTTTGTTCCTAAGTTCATAAAATTTAAATTAGAGAATATTCTAAGTGTTTTAATGTTACACAGTCCTGATTAGTGTATTATTACTTGCTGAAATTTGTTGTTTATATATAGAGAGAATTAACGGTAGTATTAACAGATCACGCATGCAGGGGACTTGTTATAGTGCAGAAAAAATTTTGAGGATAGTATTTAGAAAAGATTCAATATACTCATATACTTAAGAGGCTGGAATGAGGGGTCAGTTAACTTGATTTGTTTAGGACATTTCCTAAATTTACTAGAACAGTCCCTCAGTTTAGCTTATTTTTTTTTTTGGTAGGGCAATTGGGGTTAAGTGACTTGCCCAGGGTCACACAGCTAGTAAGTATCAAGTGTCTGAGACCGGAATTGAACTCAGGACCTCCTGAATCCCGGGCCGGTGCTCTATCCACTGTACCACCTAGCTGCCCAAGTCCCTCAGTTTAAAAGACAATGGATTAGTGTCAAAAACTGACCAATGTGATAAAATGTCAATTTTCAAAATTATTTAAGTGTAAGTCAACTCAGTGATTAGATAGAGGGCTAAGCCAAAGGGGGAAAACACATAGGAAGCTTGTTTGCCCAAAAATCATTTAATAATATTTCATTGATTAAAGTAAACTTTCAGTTTGACTTGAAAAAACAACCAACCAAAGATGTGAGGTTTTTATTTTATGGAATGAGTTTATTAATAATCATATTAATTATAAGACATCATGCTATACAGAACCTGAAATAGAACTACTACTACAGAGTTACTTCGGGACTTTACACTGCTAGCGTAGGCCATACAGTATCCATCTTGCTTACTTCCAACGTGTGGTTAGAGCTGCTTAAATACACAAACTGTTCGCTTTCAGATCCTGTAAGATATCACAAATAATTTGCCCAAAATACAAACATAAATATATATATTTTAAAGTTTTCCAAATATATTTAGATATAACATAATTCACACACAACATTTTTGTAAGTTACCATGTAAATTCTTTGCCTTCAAATCATTGTTTTAACATGTATTTTTGCACACACATATTTAACTGATACTGTTTGTGCTGGCAAATGTTGGTTGTCAGATTTTGTTTTAATTTTATACTTACTATGAATCAATTGATGGTTAGCATACAAAAAACTATTGTAAATGAGAAACCCCTTTTGATACTGTCATACCAAAATCCTCCGATGTAGTCATTGGCACATAATGTAATTAACATTCCCGCCCAGGTTTTGAACTGCTCTTGCTTTCATGTTTTCTGAACCACTTGTGCTAGCCTGAAATTGAAATATATTTTTGTCTAAAAAGAATTAGTGTTGGGCTTAGAACCATCCTGATGAAAAATGTTAAAAAATTTTTCTTATGCAAGAAAAAAGTAGAAAAAAGTTACAAAATAACATCTTTACTTGAAAGTAAAAGTTTGGTTAAGCTTGAATAAATTTAAAGAAAAAATATGAGCAGTATGGTATATGTGCATATACACCTAAATAAACATGTATGCACCCTTAACTTAATGAAAACAACTTAGGTTAAAATCTGCATGAGTTGAAACCAATCAATTTCTTCAAATGTAAGGCAGGATAGTTTTCCTTTTTAAGAATAATTTAGAAACAGAAATTGGTGGATTTTGCATCTCTTTTACCATTTTAAATATAGTGTGGCAAATGTTTGTTTATGAAGGCAAGGTTTTCTCTTTTAATTGTTACCACTATACACAATAACAAAGTTAATCAATTAGCTACCATTATAACATAGATACAATTGTTTTTAGCTCCACAAATTCACATAATTAAAAGTAAAATGTCAAGTGACTAAATAAGAATACACAAAAATGTACACTTTGTGCACTGACTAAATTGCTTCTAGATCTTAGATAATAGTTATACATCATGTAGAAGTCTACTGGTATTAGTTCTTAAGACACTGACACAGCATTTGCTGAAATTGCAAAAAAAAATGTTTCAAGGATGTGTACATTCTTGGTATAAGATGTCTAATGGATAGGCACAGTCTTAGGAATGTTCCCTATTGGCTGTGTATTACTGGAGGAATAAAGTAATTTATTATTAAATTTATTTCAGATGAATGTTGTCAAACATTGGGAATAACTTATTCTAGAAAGACCTATCATGTTTGATTCTTTTGGTGGGTGGGTCAATTTGAATATAAAATTTAAAGATATATCAATATTTAGTGTTTTATTTTTTAATAAATAGTTCTCCCTCCTAAAGTGGGAACCATTTTATTTATTGGTAAAGTGAGAGCCAGGGTTAAATTACTCTCACATTGATAATATCCCCATGGATGGCTTTCCTGATCTGTGCTTCTATTGGTTTCAAGAAACAATTGATGGTATTAGAAAGTTCTCACTGGCAATGAAGTCCTGAAATATGTAAGTCAAAAATGCCCGATGGAATAGAATCCTGGTCCAAGAATGCATTGGGTGGAATACCTGGACTCACAAGTCTGCCTCCAGCTTCAACATACCCTGTTCCAATAACAAGGTTGGGGTGTCTAGTTATTGACACACACACTAATCTAGACAGGCAGTGGGAACTAGAGTACAGGGGGGGCCAGTTCTGCAGTCAGGAGAACTCCGGGTCAAGTCCTGCAACTGACTCGTACCGGCTATGACTCTGGGCAAATCAGCTTCTCAGTGCTCCAGACAACTGCAAATCTGTTATAGACGAGTTGTGGATCTGCATTAGGGAGTTAGCCCACCAATGAAATAACAGGTCAGAACCTGTCTAAACCAACCCAAAATGTACCCTTTCTCTAACCCCTAAATCCATTCATAGGATCTGAGAACTGTCAATGATCTTCAGAGTTCATGTAACCCATCCCTATACCTCTAGAGGGGTGAGTATCCAAATTTTTAAAGATTCAGGGATGGAGATTAAATAGCTTCTCTTGATTGCACATGAAATAATCCTACATCGTCAGGTTTCACATATATGTGCATATATATATATATGTATGTATATATGTATATATATGACAAACACCTGCTTAAGGTAAAGATCACTTCTTTATTCTCTTCTTTGGTGATGTGGGGCAATTATCCATATCTGATATGTTATTTCATAATTTTCTTTTAGTCCTAGTTCTTTTCAGTGTTCTGTTAGGTCTCAGTTTTTCCATCATTTAAATTATTTTCATGGTTCTCTGAGTGCTAAGTTCTCAACATCCCTTAAAAGTCATAATACCCCAAGTTAGATTTGTACCTCTGGCTAACAGATTAAATTTGTTATATTTTCTAAGCTTAGAGGGGAAAATACTTGTCATGATGGGGTCATTGAAAATTTGGCAGTATCTATCCATTGGACATTTTGCGATAAAAAATTTGGAAATGCCATGGGAATTTTGTAGTTCTAGATTTGCATTCTTTTGGTCTTTACAAATATGCATGATACGGATTCATGACATATTCACGATGAGATTCGAATAAGCTTCCAAACATTTAACCCAAACTCATAAATTCCTGCGAAATGACTTTGCTTTGTCTCCTTTATCTATTGTTCATTAAAGAAATGGATGTTAATAACTATAGGTAGTCCTAATCTATCTCTCAGTCCAAGTGGCCATTCGGTTGTCTCTAAAGAATGTTAAGTTACAGCTACTGTGTGTCAGTTTCCAAAGGATTCACATTGCTTTTTCAGGATTCGAATGGGACTGGAAACCAGTGTACCACAAATCTCTCTAAATAGTACTGAAAAATATAAACAAGGAAAAAAAAAGAAAACACCTGCCATCCTCTATTTTGCAATTTTGTTAAGTTCTGAGTTTAAAAGTGAAGCTCTTCAACAAACTAAAATCAAATATGATTTCAATAGGCTGAAATCAGTGAAATTAAATATACAGTTACAAAGCTACTTATACCTGCTGGGCACATAGAGAGACTATGTCTCAACATCCAGTTAAATCCTCACCAATTGGAACATTTGTTGTTGTTTTTTTTTTTGTTTTGTTTTTGTTTTTGTTTTTGTGTTTGTTTTTGTTTTTGTTTTTTTGTTTTCCAGAAGCTTATATCACAACATTTTACACACACATTTTACTCATAAATTAGATCTTTAAGTTACACATTGTGGAGCCTATGTCTAATTTTATCCACAAGAAAGTTACGCTTTTTTTGTGTCTTTTTTTTTGGTTTGTTCATTTCTTTGCTTATTTATTTCTTTTTTTTTGTTTGTTTGTTTCTTGTGTTTGGGAAAGTTATTCCTCCCCTAAAACACAGATTGTCTCTTGGTATAGTAACATTGAAACTAGACAAGTTATCTGGGTTTTGCTGTGAGAAATCAATTCTGGGTGGAGTTTCTGTGACTTGGTGAAATGGACACATAGAAGATAATGATGGGTTAAAAAGAGGGGAAAACAAAACAAAACAAAACAACAGACAACAGAAGGAAATAATTTCCTTAGGAACACAAGTGTATTCCTTTTTGCCACAGAAGGAAATCTTTTGATTCCTGTCTGGGATTTCTTGGTGGCTCTTTATGGTGAAGTGTTTCTTATCCACCACAAGAAGCAGTCAGCAACTCCTAATCTCCTCCAGCACATCACTTAGAAGTTCTGTACAATAATATATTTGATGTATATTTATAATTATGTCTCTCCAATGTTTGCTTCCTGTTTTTCATCTACATAATGTCAGTTATTTTCTTCAATAAGTTGAGCTAGAATGACAACAATCCCTTAGTCTAATGGGCTTAGTGTGTGGTTATCTACAGTTATACTGAATCCTTTATGGAAAATCTTTCCATAAGTGCCTATAGTGCTGTAAAATTAACATTTAAATCACCAGAATATTCTCTAGGCGACAGTAGTTTACAGCCACAGCCCTGAATCAGCCACCAAATCTATTCAACTTCTTTGTGTTTTAAGTCCTCTTATGTTCAATTTCCAGGGACATTAACTAATATGAACTTGGGAAAGACAAAAAACCTGATTAGTAATGGAAGAATGGCTAAACAATGACAGATGCAATGAGTCTTGATATAACTTACATTAAACTAGGAAGGTAAATCTGAAAAGAAAAATGTCCCCTTGGAAATCCAGTAGCCTCTTTTGGCACAGTGCAGTGAATTTCTAATTTCGAGTATCCACCAAGTGGTGCATTAAGGGCAAATAGACACTTTGTGGTATCATTTATGTTGATTTTGAACAGCATGTGAATTAGTTGGTATAATTCACACACAAAGGCAGAAATTTGAATAAAATGTTCAGATGCATTCAGAAATGGCAGAAACCACACAAATTTCATCTGTCACAAGAGCCCCTTTTCTACTGTAAAATATTCCTTGATTTTCATTTCTCCATATTTGATTCAAACTTCGGTCAAACTCTTTCAGGGTGAAACTAGGGATCTAGCTCTAGCTCTTGAAATTGAGTCCAGTTTTTGTTTCTATTTACATATATACAAGTGTAACAGTTTTTAATATGCATGTCGCTCTGCTGCTTTGATTATATGCACTCACTCTTGAAGTCTGAAAGTTAGCTTAGGTGATGGGTCTACATGGGATCCTCTTCAATATTGGGAGAGCCCCGTGAAGACTGGCCAGGAGTAAAGGTCATCATAGGAATGACTTTGATTGAATCATCATGTTCAGCTGTGCAAAACAGGGCTCTGGGACTGCATCTTCGTCCCTGATTAGAGTCATCCTGTACAACAACTCTTCCTTGAGCACCCCTTGCTTCAGACCTAGCACCATGCCCCATTTCTTGGCTCAGTGCCCGGGGGGGACTGGTGCAAATAGCAGCAGCCTGGGGTTCTGGAGGATTGTGGCACATCACTGTGGTCGTGATCAGATTTGAAGCAGGAGGACTGTGGCGGATTACTGCAGGCTCTGGAGAAGGAGGTTGCTGGTACTGGGGCACTGCAGCCGGCATCCAGCAGGAGTCGGAATGGCCAAGGGTAAGGCATTCTTGGGTACAGTTGTCAGAGACTTCTTCGAGGGTTGGCTGGATAGTTATTTCTGCAGCTGGAAAAAAAAACAAGTGTCATGATGTACATTTAGGAGAAAATCTATTGAAGAGAATGTGGTTTTTTAAAAGTGTAGTTACAGGCAAATATAACTAGTATAAAACCAAATCATAGATTCCAACTATTTTTGCAAATTAAATACCTCATTCTGGCCCCTATGAGTGTTAGGGAATATTCACTTTGAAAAATTAAAATGTGTTACAATTAAGGTTACTTTAAGAATGTTTCAAGGATCTATATGTACAAAACTATTTATAGCAGCTCTTTTCTGGTGGAAAAGAATTTGAAATTGAAGGGATGCCCATCAGTTGGGGAATGGCTGAACAAATTGTAGTATGTGATTATGATGGAATACTGTTGTGCTATAAGAAATGAGAAGCAAGATGCTCTTAGAAAAACAGAGAGACTTACATGAGCTGATGATGCAAAGTGAAATGTACTGTGTACAAAGTAATAGCAATACTGTAAGATGATCAACTATGACTTGACTATTCTCAACAATATAATGATCCCGAGACAACTCTAAAAGACTTATGATGAAAGATGCTATCCATCCCCAGAGAAAGAACTGATGGTGTCTGAATACAGATTGAAGTATACTTTTTAAACTTTATTTTTATTGAGGTTTTTTTGGTGTTTTCTTTCACAACCTGACTAATATGGAAATGTTTTGCATGTCTGCACATGTACAACTTATATTGAATTGCTTGCATTCTTGGGGGGGAGTGAGGAATGAAGAGAATTTGGAACCAAGTTTTTAAAATAGATGTTAAAATTGTTTTTACATGTAATCGGGGAAAATAAAATGCCAAATAACCTCGCTCCAAAATAAAAGAATGATTTTCAAATTTTGCTGCAATACTTGAGATAACAGGAGGAAATCTGGGAGCATTTTGGAAACCAGGGACATTTACTGATACACAGAAATACAAATTTTATCAAGGAAACAAGGAGGCAGTTACTTATATAATTCGGGTCCAAAAAAAAATTCATCCAGATAACTGAAGAGAAAGTTGTTTACTTTTACTTGAATTACCCATATAATTGATTATACTATTTGCCATTAGATCGTATAATCCATTACTATTATCTTAATGTAATATATAACATATATCATCATGATTGTATGTATCATTAGATTATATAATTCATTAGATTATAAACTCCTTGAGGGCAGGGACTATCTTTTGTCTCTTTTTGTATCCCTAGCAGTTAGCAAAGTGCCTGGTACATAGTAGGAATTTAATAAATATATATTGATTGATACACAAGATGAAGCTGAAAGTTGAAGCAAATCATATCCTAACCATGTTTTCATTTTTTTAACACACCATTTTCCCATTCTCTATATTTAAGGGAAAATTCCAATTTTTGTTGCTACTTTTATTTTAAGTCTGCCAATGTTGTATAATGCTAATAGCTCATATAGTACCTTAAGTTTCCTAAGATGCTGTATAAATGCCTATTGTGGGGAATATGGCACTAGGAAAGCAACCTGTGGAATTATAGAGTCAGTAGAAAGCAGAGTTCCTGCCCATAGGAGCTTAGAATCTAATGGGCAGAGAAGAGAAACAAATGAAATAATATGAGAAAATATCTGAGGCAGTTGGGATTAACCCAGGGATGCTCTATGGAGATGAAGCCTATTAGATTTTTTCGAATGTGATGTTCTTTTAAAGAATCTTATAAATATGTTTCTAAACGATGTACTAAATAACTGTGCCCCCATTATTATGAGTGTTTGCACTGAAATTACATGGTGGAGGATAAATGTGGAAACATCAAAAAGCTTAGGGAATGGTTTTAGGAATTTTAGAAAATCAAATCGGCAGTTAAGAGTCAATTAATTAATTTGCAAAGATAGTTTGTTAGATTCTAAGGTATGCCCCAAAATTTCAAGAATAACTATAATTGTAGCTAACTTTAAAAGGAATTGATGTCTTGAAACCATGACAAAACAGTTTAGTAACAAAATAAATGACAGATGTAAGGCACTTAACTTTGAACTGTGATATAGCCCACAAGTATATACATTTTTGAACACTAAAGAGTAAAACAGTTTACAAATCCTTTGTGTTGAAACTTAGAGTGTATTATTCTACAACTGAATGCAATTATCAAAACATATTGAAGACTAATGATGATGCTACTACTGTTTCTTGCAAGGATCCACTCATTTTGTAATATGCCTGGCTAATACAGAGTGAACAAGTTTGGAACATTAGTTTACAGAGTAACATTAAAATAAGTGAATAATCAAAAACAAACAAACAAAAAAAACAAAAACAGGGGGCAGCTAGGTGGTGCAGTGCATAAAGCACCAACCCTGGATTCAGGAGTACCTTAGTTCAAATCCGGACTCAGAGGGGCAGCTAGGTGGCGCAGTGGATAGAGCATCGGCCCTGGATTCAGGAAGACCTGAGTTCAAATCTGGCCTCAGACACTTGACACTTACTAGCTGTGTGACCCTGGGCAAGTCACTTAACCCTCATTGCCCCACAAAAAACAAAGACAAAAACATAACACACAAAGAAGTGAATAATAAAATATTAGAATACAATGAACAAAGAATCAAAGCAATGGATGAAAAGCACATTTTGATTTCACTGATTCAAGGGAATGTGAAAACAATCATGTAGAAAAGCCATAAACAACCCAATTTAAACCACAAATAAAGGGGTAACTTCAAGCAACCTATCCTCTAGCTTAATAAACTACATCTTCATAGAGATTGAGATATTTACATATTTCCAAACTAGAAATAACATATGGTCACACTGGTAGACTAGTTCCTGTTTTGGCCCAAAATAATATTACAGAAAATAATCAAATGTCTTTTAAAAAATCTTAGGGTTGATTTTGTATGTATGTATGTATGCATGTATGTGTGCAAATGGTGAAAGAATGTCACTAAGTGGTATATGATTTTAGGAGCTGGTACAGTGAGAACAATTGCAATTAAACCAGTATTTATCAGTATGAGGGTATGATAAACTATTCTCAAAGTAAATCAAGCTTGGGGTTAGAAGGCATGTTTTCTAGGGAGATAATGATGTAGTAAATATAGCGTAGGAAGTGGAGTGAGGAAGACCTCAGTGGGTATTCTCCCCCTGATACTGACTACCTGTGTGGCCATAGACAACTCACTTAACTTCTTTAAGCCTCAGTTTCTTGGCTCTCAATTTGTAAAATGGGGGTGATGATAATATTTGTAGCATCTATCTCATAGAATTGTGAGGCTCATATGAGATAATTTATATAAGCTGCTATCCAAACTTCAAAGTGCTATTTCTAAATGTTAGTAGTTGCTGTCATACACACTACTCTGACATTTCTTAGAGACGCTACTCTAGGAATCTAAATCATTTCCTTCAGCTAGCATGGAGGCAAGTTAAAATAGATTCATTTGTGGATCTTAAGGTGGCTATTGGTTTTGGGTAAGAACTTATTCTGGGGTTGTGTGGCAGAGTGTAACAGACTCTGGACCTTGAGTGGGGAAAATATGGTTTTGAATTCTACTTCAGACACTAGTGAGTCCCTTACTCTCTCTGGGCCTCAGTTTCCCCACCTGTTAAATATGGGGGTTGGGGTCTGAATCTATGATTCAAGGTAATAAGATATAGGAACTTATTTCTTTTCTTTTTTGTGGGGCAATGAGGGTTAAGTGACTTGCCCAGGGTCACACAGCTGGTAAGTGTCAAGTATCTGAGGTCAGATTTGAACTCAGGTCCTCCTGAATCCAGGGTCAGTGTGCCACCTAGCTGCCCCAGGAACTTATATCTAAAACATACCTAAATTACTGGTTGTATGTGGCCTTAGAGATGCAGTATGGTGTACTAGTTGGAATGCTGAGCTTGAAGTTAAGGCTTGTTTCAAACCCTACCTCTTATGCTTGCTATAGGATCTTGGGTAAACTGCTTAACTTCTCAGACTCAGTTTCCTCATCTGTGAAATGGGAATAATAATAGCACTTATCTCACAGTACTGTAATCTGGATCAAATTCTCACTGCAGTGTGTTAGATGAACAATTCTGCAGTGATGGGGGCAGAGTGGTAAGAGAAGAGGGAGATCAACAGTTTCAGAGGCTGCAGAGTGGTCAAGTAGGTAAGGATAGAGAAAAAGTCATTAGATTTGGCATTTAAGGGATGATTTATGGGTTTGGGGTGAAATTTTTCAGTAAAATGATGAGGTCAGAAGGCAAATTTCAGAGTTTAGATATGAGTTAAAAGAGGAGTAGATACACTGCTTCTACATGGCTTTCTTGAGTTTAGTCAAAAAAGGGAAGTTAAATATAGAATGCTTGCTAGCAGGGATGGTAGGATCATGGAGGTGCTTTTGAATGTGAAGAAGGAATTAAAAAAGAAATGGCCTTCAATTTGAAGAGCTCCCACTTGATCTATTTAAACCCCCAAATGGAAAATGTATTAAGGATATCCTCAGAAGATATACAACTAGAAAAAGAAAATGGGCTAGGGGCAGCTAGGTGGTGCAGTGGAGAAAGCGCCAGTCCTGGATTCAGGAGTACCTGAGTTCAAATCCAACCTCAGACACTTGACATTTACTAGCTGTGTGACCCTGGGCAAGTCACTTAACCCTCATTGCCCTGGGGAAAAAAGAATAAGAAAAAGAAATTGGGCTGGTCATGTAGTAAGAGGAATAAATGGGTTCTTTTATAATATTAGAGTTCATAAAAATATTACATATAGATATAGATACATCAGCCTAGCACTGCCCCTTCTTCATGGGAAATGCTTAGTAAATATTATTTGGATTGTTGAACTAAAATGTATACATATAAAATGTATATATGTGTGTGCAGATATATTTTAAATAATAAACATTTCTATTTAAAGTTTTGAGTTCCAAAGTTTATTCCTCCTTCCATTCCTCCCCTGCCCCCCCTCCCTGAGGTGGTAAGCAATCAGATGTAGGTTGTACATATGCAATTATATAAACCATGACCATATTAATAATTTTGTATAAGAAAACTTGAATAAAGGAAAAATGAAAGAAATAAAGTGAAAAATAACATGCTTCAGTCTTTGTTCAATCAATATCAGTTCTTTCTATGGGAGTGGATAGTATGCTTCATCATTAGTTCTTTGGGATTATCTTGGATATTGTATTGCTAAGAATAGTTAAGTTATTCACACTAAGGATTTTATTTTTGCTATTATCATTGTTATAATATGGGGGAAATTGTCACATGGAGAGAGCCGCCAAGATGGCTCCTTCTACTAGAGATGATCGAAGTTTAGAATCAGATCAGCAGAAACTGCTCCCCCTGCAGGAAACTATAGAACATACCAAAAAAGGAGCACCAATTCAAGACAGAAAATATAGCCCCTTTAAACCAAGTGACTTGAGCGCATGGAAATCAATCATCCCTAGTTTTGAGAAAATCTCACAACACCTATACACACACACACACACACACACACACATACTCATAAAATTTCTTTCACATTATTATGTGAATCCCAGCAGTAATATTATTTCACATAAAATATTACTGGAAAAGCATGAGTCTAGTAGTTGAATATTTGATTGTTTGCAAGGGCAACCCCCCCCCCCCCAGTGATAGATCACCTCTCTACATAATTTATCTCAAAAAAGCCATCAAATATAATCGTCTGTGTGTGTGTGTGTGTGTGTGTGTGTGTGTGTGTGTGTGTGTGTGTGGTAATTGGGGTTAAGTGACTTGCCTAGGATCACACAGCTAGTAACTGTTAAGTGTCTGAGGTCAGATTTGAACTCAGGTCCTCCTGAATCCAGGGCTGGTGTTCTATCCACTGTGCCACCTAACTGCCCCCATCAAATATAATCTTGACATTGATTTGGCACCTGTCTACTGAACCAGTAATCCAGTTATGATGAATAAAGGGTTGTGTGTGGGGCTTAATATTAGCTTTTGGTTGACTTTATAGCAAACAAATACCATGTCAAAGAATAAAGTCATGCAGCCCCCAGCCACTTCCTGAATTTTGGTTCTATCCTAGTTGCATGCTTCAGTACTTTATTGGTTCTGTAATCTTATTAAAATGGGGATTCCCTCCATCAGTGCAATGTGCAACCCATTCATGCCTTGTCACCCTGTGTTACTCATTCCTGTCTGTATTATCCCACTGGAGAAAATGTTTTTACAGTTCTGACAGTTTTTCCATTTCAACCTATTCTCCCTCCCCCCTCTCTCTTCCTTTCCCCTCCCCTTAGGCACTTATATAACATCAAATAGAAGCTCCTGTGTGGCCTTTTAAAACCCTTGACAACCTGGCTCCAACTTATTTTTCTAGTCTCTTTAATGTATGCTATGTCTAGTCAAACTGCCCTTCCAGCTCCTCACATGTAAAAATCAGTTAAGAAGCATTTATTAAGCAATTAGTATGTATCAGACACTGTTGATCACCATGCCTTTGTACTGTCTCCCAGGCCTAAAATGCTTTCTGCCTCTTAGAAGCTCTTATTCACTTCTCAGTTTGCTCTGAACCCACACCCTCACACAAGGTATCTCCCACAACTTCTGGCTTTTTTTGCTCTTTTGTGTATTGTCTTCTCCTTTTAGATGGTAACCTCTTTGAGGGCAAGAACTGTCTTTTTCATATTTGTATCCCCACTGCTTAGCATGGAGCTTGGCACACAGGAGATACTCAAAGGATGAGAAACATCAATAAATAGTCAATAAATGCTCTGCTCAAGTGTTGCCTTCTATAGAAAACTTGTCCTGATCTTGCTGTCTTACTGACGGTGCCCTCCCTTCTAAAAGTGTGCCACACATATGTATATGTTTCTATATATGTATTTTGTCAATAAAATAATGTTTACTAAGTGTTTCCCATGTGTATGGGGCAATGCTGGGCTCTGGGGCTACAAAATCAAAATGAAAAGGGTCCCTACCCTCAGAGGGGTAAAGAGCCACACCCAAAACATAGATAAACATGGTACAAGGTAAACAGAAGGAGAAAGCACTAAGCACTGAAAAGTGAGCCTTGGAAATATGGATTCTGAAAAGCAGAGGGAATATTTATTCCATCTACTTTGTCTGCAATGTCGTGGATGAAGTGGGGTACTATGAAATAATGTAAGGAAAGCTGGAAAGGCAGTGGGGGTAGTAATAGGAAATAGCATTTACATAATACTTGAAAATTTGCAAAGTGCTTTCCATGTCATCTCATTTGATCTTCACCACCACCATGTGATTTAGATTTATTATTTTACAGATGAGGTTGAGAGGTTAAATACTTGGCCAAAGTTACCCAACAAGTAAGTAAGTTAGGTAGAATTCAAACTCAGGTTTTACTGAATTTAAAGCCAACACTCTATCCACTTGTGCTAATGAACTGTAGAGGGCCTTAAATGCCAAGGTGAAAGATTTGCATTTTAACTTGTGCCTTATAGGGAGCCCCTGAAGGCTTTTGAGCATGTGAGTGACAAGGATAGGCTTATGCCTTAGTAAGATTACTTGCAGGTGTAGTGTTCTATACTAATTAGACAATTAAAATAGCTTAGTCCAGAATTGATGAGGAACTGAACTAGGGTGATACTTTGTGAATGGAGAGAACGGGACAGATGTGAGAGAGATGGAAGTATAAGTGACCAGATTTGACATGATATTTGGATATGGAGAGAGATGAATGATTTTTTCAAACCTAGGCGACTAGATGGACTGTGGTACCCTCAACAGAAATGGAGAAGTTTGAATGAGGGACAGATTTAGGAGGGTAGATAACGAGTTTGGAACAAGCTGATAAAACATAAACATCCTGGGGAGTTTGCCTATGCAGGAGGTAACCGAATTAACAGAAGCTAGGGACTGGACCTATTGGTAGTGCAGAGAACTCTCCTATGAGTAAAGAAGGAAGCAAAGATAGAAGTTTGAAATATTATTGTAGCACAATGAAATTTAAAAAAAACCATTAAGAGTATAATTCAGGGGGCAGCTAGGTGGTGCAGTGGATAAAGCACAGGCCCTGGATTCAGGAGGACCTGAGTTAAAATGTGACCTTAGACACTTAACATGTACTAGCTGTGTGACCCTGGGAAAGTCACTTAACCCTCATTTCCCCGACCAAAAAAGAGCATAATTCAGCCTCTTATGACTCAGCTTGCACTGAAAGTGAGAACTATTTTGTAGGAATATTTCCCAGGCACTATCTTTGGTACTTGTTTTTTTTTCTATTTCCATGTTGCATTTTTCTTTCTTCTCTTTTTAAAAAATGCTCATTCTTAGTGTCTGGAAGCTTCCTAAACAACAATATCCCATTGTGCTTTCTTGGTATTTAAATAAGTTTTTTTTTTGTGTGTGTGTGTTTTTCTACCTTTACATTCATTCCTTATTAATAGTATAAAATGATGCACTTTAAAAAAAAAGTAGGGCAATGAGGGTTAAGTGACTTGCCCAGGGTCACACAGCTAGTAAGTGTCAAATGTCTGATGCTGGATTTGAACTCAGGTACTCCTGACTCCAGAGCTGGTGCTCTATCCACTGTGCAACCTAGCTGCCCCCAAAGTGATGCACTTTTAATGAAGCAATGATTGATTATTACATAATTATAGGGAAAAACACTTTCTATGATAAAAGTTTTAATCTTCTTTGGACAGATTTTTTTCTTTAATGAAACATCTTTATACTTGTTATTTAAACACCAAATGGCTCTTAAGAACTATTGGATCATGAATATTTAACTGGGCCTGGTGAAGAATTCAATTTAAGTAACAGACAGATGAATAGCCTCTCTTTCAAAGTTCAGAAGCCAGAGTCAATAGATCTGATTAGACATGTTCTCTATGATTCTTCGCTTTCTATGAATTTCTTGCTAAATAACATTTTACATATTATCTTTAGTTGTATCCCAAAAATATAATTTCAAGTTTGTTATATCAAAATGTCCAGTCAAAATCATTCCTTTTCACAGAGCTCCTCACTTTATTGGCTCTGAAAATGTCCAGGATGGTTGAAAGACTTCATATGCTAAAGGATTTTATATGCTGAGTGTAAGGTCTAAAATTCTAGCTGTGATGTCTAAAATCTAATCTTGGGGCATTAAGTATTTATTTAGGTGTTTTTTTGCGGGGCAATTGGGGTTAAGTGACTTGCACAGGGTCACAGAGCTAGTAAGTGTTAAGTGTCTTAGGCCGGATTTGAACTCAGGTACTCCTGAATCTAGGACTGGTGCTTTATCCACTGTGCCACCTAGCTGCCCCACATTAAGTATTTATTAAAGTATATTAGGGGTTAGTAAAGAGAAACATGTGGATAAAGAATGATATCTGTCTACTCTCCCTATTCTCCCTGCCCCTGCTGCCAAGCTGAATTCCGGAAACCAAAAGACCTTGCTTCTCCAAGGCTTCTTCCAGAAGCCAGCTCTGAAACAGGAAACGAGGCCGTCCACACACAGAGTTCCAAGCTAATTGGCTGGTAACACTGATTGACAGGACCCAAAGGCGGCAGATACAATTTCCAGACACCAAAGTCACATGTTTTCTTTTCAGGCCAGAGTTCACAATGTCCCTCCCAGCAGGGGTTGTCATTCCAATTCTCACATGAGTGACTAGCACTGTACCACACCTAAGCATCTAGCTTTAACGAATATTCAAAACTGGTCTCAATAAATGAATGTCACTTTGTAGAAGCATAAAGGTTTTTTTTTGTTTTGTTTTGTTTTGTTTTTGGTGAGGCAATTGGGGTTAAGTGACTTTCCCATGGTCACACAGTTAGTAAGTGTTAAGTGTCTGAGGCCAGATTTGAACTTAGGTACTCCTGACTCCAGGGCCGGTGCTCTATCCACTGTGCCACCTAGCTGCCTCAAAGCATAAGGTTTTAACTAACCTGTTCCTAGCCAAAAAAAATTAGTTAATGAGTAATCAAATATCTCAAATGATACCATAACTTGTTCTGTCCCCTGAATCTTTATGTATTGCTTTAATTAGCACAAAGGAACAGAAAAGGTAATTTTACAGCACTGACCCTAAAACTTCTCACTGATAATTACTGGGGAGCTTAGAGCCCCACCAAGATTACAGACCAGGATATTCAAAGAACATTATCATTTATAGGAGAATGATTTCAGCTTCCCTAACAACCGTGTTGGCCACAGCAATCTCTAATTCTATTAATAATAGCAGCAAACCTCACTACTGTGGTCACACCTTCACCAACGCTTTTTCATCTTTCAGAAGCACTTGGAATAGTTATCAACAAATTGAGTCAATATATT
This sequence comes from Dromiciops gliroides, assembly GCF_019393635.1. Classification (NCBI taxonomy): domain Eukaryota; kingdom Metazoa; phylum Chordata; class Mammalia; order Microbiotheria; family Microbiotheriidae; genus Dromiciops; species Dromiciops gliroides. Next base: position 77,613,168 of record NC_057867.1, on the reverse strand, counting down.
CTGGAGCAAAGATAGCCAAGTAAGCATTAGGAAGATTGAGTTTTTCTGAGGGTTCCATTAGCCTTACATGCCTAGGGATCAAGGAAAACATTGTTGTTATATATACATAATCCACATATGGCCCTAATGATTGACTGTGTTTGGTTCGAGGACAAAAGTGACTAAGTCTGGAGAGGCTTATCACCAAAATGACAAAGTAATAAACTTGTTTTGTTTCATTTTGTTTCTCGTGGTGGGGGGGGGGGCGGGATGCACCAGCCATTCTCAGCATTTGGTGGATAGGCTACTGCCTTTGAAGTTAGGAAGACAAGCTCCGAGCCTACTTCAGGTACTTACGAGCTGTGTGATATTGAACCACTTTCTTAGCTTCCATATCTATAAAATAAGGATAACAGGAGCTACCTCACAGAGTTAAAACAAAGGCTTGTATGGGGATCATAATCTCGGTCGGTAGTAGAGTACCCAGACTAACCTAAATACAGATTCTTGAAATAAACAAAAATATATGGACCTTGACCCTACAAACCAATATCTCATTGGCTTGTATGATTAACTGATATCAAATGTTCTAGCTCGAAGATCCCATTCTAAATTAGGATTTTCTGTGGCACCAAAGAGTCTCAGTGAATAGATATTCTACGTGAATATAGTCATGTCATTTTTTTGGTTAAGTTTTAAAACTTTCATCTCAAACTCAACATGCCCGGAACATCTCTCAGTCAACCCCTCTTCCAAACTTTCCTATTTCTATTCTTTATAGTCTGCCATGTTTATAAACAGCATTATCCTTAACCCCTTACTTTCTTTCATCCCACACTTTCTTTCTTTTTTTTTAAAAGTGAGGCAATTGGAGTTAAGTGACTTGCCCAGGGTCACACAGCTAGTAAGTGTTAAGTGTCTGAGGCCGGATTTGAACTCAGGTCCTCCTGACTCCACGGCCAGTGCTCTAACCACTGCACCACCTAGCTGCCCCCCCCCATCCCACACTTTCAATTAGTTACCAGATCTTGCCATTTCTCCTTCTACAACATCTCATATAGAGCTCTTCTCTCAATTCACAAAGCTACCACCTTAGTTCAGAACCTTAGAATTTCTCATCTGAATTATTACAATGGCCTCTGAATTGCTTCCCTGTCTCCAGTCTCTCCCCTCTCCAGTCTCTCCTCTGAAAAACTAACCAAAAGTGATTTTCCTTAAGCAAAGATCTCATGATATCACTCCCCAAACCAGACTCCAATGGCTCTCAGTTACCTCAAATAGCAATACCTCTTTTTAAATTTTAAGGTCCTCAGCAACCTGTTCCCAACCTCTATTTCCAGCCTTATTGTATATTACTCTCTCTGACACTCTGATCTAGGTAAACTGGCTTTCTGTTTCTTTTTTTTTTTTAGTGAGGTAATTGGGGTTAAGTGACTTGCCCAAGTAGCTTTCTGTTTCTTAAACACAATATTTCATCTCCTTTCTTTGTGCCTTTGAAATGGCCCAGGGCCATGGAAATGAACCTGCTCTTCACCTCTGCTTCATAGAATCCCCCTTTCCTTTAAGACACAATTCAGCTTTTCCTTATCTCTCCAGTTGCTGGAGTCCTCCATCTCAAATGATAATATATCTGAGTACTTTTTACTTATTTATATTTAATTATATGTACTAATATATATAAGCTCCTTGAGAGTAGGGATTTTTTTCATTCTTTGTATTCACAGTGAGTAGCACATAGTAGGCACTTAATAAAGGCTTGTTAGTGGAGTTATGCGACAGTAGTCAAGAAGACATAGATTCAGATTCTGTCTCTGACACTAGTTTTGAGACTCTGTGCAAGTACATCGGTTAACCTCTAGATGCCTCACATAGTTCCCTAGGATTTATTTATTAAATCATAGGAAAGGTTCTATCCTGAACCCTCTCTTTTTTCTTTTTATACTGTCTCCTTTGGTGATCTGAGCAGCTCACATGGTGTCAATTACTATCTCTAGTGAGTGACTCTCAAATCTATGTATCTAACCCCAATCTCTACCTTGAACTTCCACACCATCAGCTACCTGCTCCTAGATATTTCTTCTCAGATGCCCTACTGATGTCTCAAATTAATACTTAACTGATCTTGTTGTCCTTCAGTCTTCCTAAAAGCAAACCATCTTTATATCTATTGAGGAAACTACAGCCTTTTTTGTTCATCAGATTTGCATTCTGATGTCAATTTTGACTCTTCTTTCTGCTTCATCAAGTCTTATTGATTCTACCTTTAAAACATGTTTTGCATCTTTCCTTTTTTGCTTTTAAAATTTTAATTATTTTACTTTTTTCATTAGATATTTCTTAATTACATGTAAAATTTATTTTAACATTTTGAGTTCCACATTTTCTTCCTCTCACATCTCCCCTCTCCTTGATAAGGCAATCAATTGATTTTGATTATACATGCAGTGTAATACAAAACATATTTCCATATTAGCCACATTGTAAAAGAAGACAATTAAAATAAATATAGTAAAAAGAAATATACTTCAATCTACATTCAGCAGTTCTCTCTCTGGAGGTGGATAATATTTTTCATTGGGAGTCCTTTGATGTCATGGATCACCATATTCACCAGAGTAGCTAAGTCTTTTACAATTCCTCATCCTTAAAATATTGCTGTTACTGTGAACAATGTTCTCCTGCTTCTGCTCACTTCATTTTGCATCATTTCATATAGGTGTTCCCAGATTTTTCTGAAACCATCATTTCTTATACCAGAATAGTATTCCATCACAATCATATATCACAACTTGTTCAGCCATTCCCCAGTTGATGGGTATTCCCTCAATTTCCAGTTCTTTGCCACCACAAAACAGCTGATATAAATAATTTTGTGCAAATAGGCCCTTTAGCCTCTTTGAGATACAGACCTTAGTAGTAGCATTTTTGGGTAAAAGGGAATGTAGAGTTTTACAGCCTTTTGGGTATAGTTCTAAATTGTTCTCCATAATTGTTGGACTAGTTCACAACTCTACAAAGAATGCATAAGTGTCCAAATTTTTCCACATTCCCTTGAGAGTATTTGTCATTTTCCTTTTCTGTAGTGTTAGACCATTTAACAAGTGTGAGCTTCTTTGTCAGCATTGTTTTATTTTGCATTTCTCCAATCAGTAGTGAAATAGAGCTTCTTTGGTTGTTGTGACCATTAATAGCTTTGATTTCTTCTTCTGAAAAATGCCTGTTCATATCCTTTGCCCATTTATCAACTTGGGGAATGGCTTTTTTATAAAACTGGTTAGTTCCCTATATATTTGAGAAATGAAACCGTTATCAGAGAAACTTACTACAAAAACATTTCCTTGGTTTCCTGTTTCCCTTCTAATTTTGGCTGCATTAGTTTTGTTTTGTGCAAAAGACTTTTAATTTCATGCACTCAAAATTATACATTTCATTTGCCTCAATGCCCTATGTCTCTTATTTGGTCTTAAACCATTCCCTTATCCATAGATCTGGCAGGCACATTTCCCCATGCTTTCCTAATTTACTTATGATATCACCCCTTTGTCTAAATCATTTATCCATTTTGACCTTATCTTGGTATATACTATGACATGTTGCTCTACACCTAGTTTCTGCTTTCCAGTTTTGCCAGAAATTTTTGTTAAAAATTGAGGTCTTATCCCTAAAACTTGGACCTCTGGGTTTATCAAGCACTAGACTACTATTGTTATTTACTATTTTCTACCTAATCTATTCTAATGATCCATCAGTCTATTTCTTAGCCAGTACCATATTTTTTGTTTTATTTTATTTTTGGTGAGGCAATTGGGGTTAAGTGACTTGCCCAGGGTCACACAGCTAGTCAGTGTCAAGCGTCTGAGGCCAAATTTGAACTCAGGTCCTCCTGACTCCAGGGCCAGTGCTCTATCCACTGTGCCACCGAGCTGCCTCAGTATCATATTGTTTTGATGATTACCACTTTATAATGTAGTTTGAAATCCAGAACTACTAGTCTGCCTTCCGTAATATTTCTTTTCATAGATGCCATTGATACTCTTGACTTTTTATTCTTCCAGATTAATTTTATTATTTTTTCTAGCTCTATAAAATAGTTCTTTGGTAGTTTGATTGGTATGGAACTGAATAAGTAAATTAATTTAGGTAGAACTGTCATTTTCATTTTACTGTCTTGGTCTACCCATGAGTAATAGTTCTCTAGTTGTTTAGATCTGTCTTTATTTATGTGAAAAATGTTTTGTAATTGTATTCCTATATTCTCTGGGTTTGTCTTGGCAGGTAGACTCCCAAGTATTTTATATTGTCTATAGTTACTCTGAATGGAATTTCTTTTTCTACCTCTTCCTGCACAAATTTGTTGGTAATATACAGAAATTCTGATGATTTTTGTGTATTTATTTTGTAGCCTGTAACTTTGCTGAAGTTGTTAATTGTTTCAACTAGTGTTTTAATTGATTCTCTAGGATTTTTTAAAGTATACCATCATATCATCTGCAAAGAGTGATGGTTTTGTTTCCTCATTGCTTATTCTAATTCCATCGATTTCTTTTAATTCTCTTATTTCTATAGCTAGCATTTCTAGTACAATATCGAATAACAGTGGTGATAATGGGCATCCTTGTGTTACCCCCTGATCTTACCGGGAAGGCTTCTGGATTATCCCCATTACAGATAATGTTTGTTCTTGGTTTTATATAGATACTACAAATCATTTTAAGAAAGACTCCATTGATTCCTATATTTTCTAGTGTTTTAATAGGAATGGGTGTTTGCTTTTGTCGGAAGCTTTTTCTTCATCTATTGAGATAATCATATGATTTTTGTCGTTATTGCTATGGTAAATTATGGGATTATTTCCCCAATACTGAACTACCCCTGCATTCCTGCTATAAATTCCACCTGGTTTGTGATATACTGCTGTAATCTCCTGGCTAATTTTTTACTTAAAATTTTCATATAGTTTTCTTCCTCTATTTTTAATCTCCCTAGTTGAGGTATCAAAACCATATTTGTGCCATAAAGGAATTCGGCAAAATTCTTTAGGTTTTTGTGTATACGATGCCAAACAAATGGTCATCCTTAGCTTACTCTTTTGGTGCTTGTATCATTCATTCAGCATCTATTAAGTTCCTAGTATCTGGCAAGCCCTGCTAGTTATTCAGGATACAAATACAAAGAATGTATGAATGATCCTATGATCTTATCTACACATACAAGTATTTACAAAAGAAATCCAAAGCTATTCTTTGGAGGAAGCACTAACATCTAACCAGACATTCCAAGAGGCAGAGGTAAGAAAACAGTATATTCTAGACATGAGTGACAAGACAGGAGATGGAGTGTCGCAGGTGAGTAACAGTAGGAAGGCTGAGTTAACTTCTCCAGCCCATTTTACAGATGAGGAAAGTGAGGCAAATGGTAAAGTGACTTGTCCAGGGCCACACAACCAGTAAGCATCTGTGGCCAAATTTGAATTCAGGTCTTCCTGACTCCAAGGCTGATTCCCTATCCACTGTACTACCTAGCTGTATAACCTTAAGCAAATCACTCCCTTTCTGTGTACTTCATTTTCCTCATCTGTAAAATGGGGATAATAACATTTGGATTAAGTACTTCCAAAGCAGTACATTAATGAGAATTCTGGTGGTGTTTAACATGAAACTATAACGTTGAATACTGTCCATTATTCACAAATGGTGATTTACTGATGATGAATCTCAAAGCTACAGTTTTGCTTCTGACAGACTATAAGCAACATTGAAGATTTCTTTTTGTTGTTTTTCAGTCATTTACACAACTACTAGAATCAAGCCAAAATGCCTATTGGAGGTCATAAAGGGATAAGGACTGGACATAAGCTATTTCATTGATCTAGTGAAGGCTTAGGTGGGGAAATTCCTTCTCTACAACTGAGAGCCTCACAACTGCCCAGAGTACTGAAAAGTTAAATGACCTGTCCAGGGTCACCCAGCCAGGATGTGTCAAAGGTAGAACTGGAACCTAAGTCTTCAAATAAAGGATATTTATGTTTTAAAACAATTCCCAGCAGCCCCAAGTCTTAACATTAATCCTCATACTTTGTGGCTCAGTTGAAGATGCAAGGATTAAGAAAGATGAGTAGCAAGTTCCATATTGGATAATTCTGTACAGATAACCTCTAAGAAAGGATAATTTGTCAGTGGAGCCCAGAAGTGGTGCTTTAAGCAGATTTTTTGTACCACCCCCAAAGTTGAAAATAAAAATACTCAGTGCACTTCCTCAGCAGAGTTCCAGTTAGTTAAAATGCTGGGTTCACATTCAGGCTAACGAGATCCAAATAACAAGTCAACTTTCTCAGTTGATCTTATACATCCCATTGAAACCATGAAGTGCCCACTATGTGCTGAGCACTTTCCTATGAGATACAAAGGGACAAAAAGCACATGATATGAAAAGGTATGAATACCTTTCTCATAATGGAAAACAAGGTAATGGATTAATTATACTTATTTAAGAGAATGAAATGATGTTGTCACATCTGCTACCTACAGCAGAACATAGGAGAATTCAGAGAAGGACTTAAGGATCACAAACATACTCGGCTTTAGGCCTCAAATTCACCCAACTTTATCAAGATAATCACCTTAATAAATTCAGACTGCCATTCTGAAGTCATCCATTTATATTTAAGATTGATTGGTCTTAGAGCTGAACCATTAATATAAATCACTACAGTTATCTGATTAATTTTTCTAAAAACCAAAAGGAACTCCTTTCTACCCAAAATAACCCACAAGAGAATGAGTCAGAAGAGCAGTGACTAACTTCTATGAAACTTTCTCTCCTGTGCTTAGTAAATTGTCACCATTCCCTCCTTTGAAGATGCAAGGCACTTAATATAATTGAACACTCTCCTAGGAGTATGAATGAAATAATGCTGTTAACCCTTTAGGAGCATCAAAGGTGGGGATGGGGGGAGGAGGGAGAGAACATGGCTCTTGATATCATTGCACTATGTTTTCATAAGGACATTCTGAATTTCATTGCTACACTTCCATTACTGAGCACGTGCACAGCCTTGGTTTGCTTTAGATGGACTGAGATACACAGTTTAGGGAAGAAGTTCTACACTCCATAAGCTAGAGTTCAAAAAGGGAAAATAGAATTTAAGTATATCTAACAATAGTGAAGATGACAGCGTTTTGCGTGGACATATGTTGAAACGATACTTTTCTCTGTGAAATGTGATAATCTATGTTTTAACCAGTGGAATATTACATATAATGGGGTGACTTTTTGTTTCTTGTGTACATTTTTATCATCTATCTTTTAAACATATGGCAGGCAGCCTACACTATATATAAATTTCACTCTGTCTTAGGATAAATGAGAGTATACATAACATGGTCAGTAACCATTTATTACCTACTATGTGTCAGGCACTGTGCTAAGTACAAAGAAAGGCAAAAGACAGTCTCTGGTCTTGAGGAGTTCACATTCTAATTGGAGGAAAAAACCCATGAAAACAAATACGTACAAACAAGTTCCATACAGCATAATCAGAAAATAAACAACAGAAGGAAGGCACTTGGAATTAAGACACTGAAAAACTTTTCTTGGACATAGTAGGATTTTAGCTGGGACTTGAAGGAAGCCAGGAAGCATTGGGGAGAATCTAAGAATATGCCTGGATCTTAGAATTGGAGTGTCTTGTTCAGGGCACAGCAAGCTGGCCAGTGTCACTGGATCCAGTTCATGGGGGCATTCATTATAAGGTACAAGAAGACGGGGAAAGTGAGGGCGGGGCGGGGGGGTGGAGGGGGTGGGGGTCGGGGGTGGAGTCTAGGTTATAAAGGGCTCTGAATGCCAAACAGAGGATTTTGTATTTATGCCTGGAAGCAAAAATCAGCCACTAGAGATTATTGAGTACCAGCTTTAGGTAAATTGCTTTGACAGCCAAATGGAGGCTGGATAAATTGGAGTGTGGAAAGATTGGAGGCAGGCAAACTCCCCAGCAGGTTACTGTCACAGTCTAGGTATAAAGTGATGAAGACTTGCACCAAAAGGGGGGCAGTGTCCAAGGAGAGAAGGGGACATTTATGAGAGATGTAACAAAGGTAGAGTAGAGAGGACTTGGCAACAGCTTGGATATGGAAGTGAGAGAGAGTGAAGAGTTGAGGATGACTCCCTAGGATGGAAGTCTGAGGGACAGGGAGAATTGTTTTTGCCCTCTCCGATATGAGGAAAGGTAAAAGTGGGAAAGATAATGAGTTCCGTGTCAGACATGTTCGGTTTTTAGGATGTCTACTGGACACCTAGTTCAAGATGTCTGATGGAAGAATCATAGGATAATAATTATAGATCTCGAATGGAAAACAGATACCATCTAGTCTGACTCATTTTGGGCTGATGAAGAAACTTATTCTCAGGGAGATTTCAGTGACTTACCTCAATTTCACATAATATTCCATAATATCAAACTCTCGAAAGAAATATTTCGTTAGACTCATGTAGATCTTTAGCTTTTTCATCTACTCCACCACATCAGAGTAATAGGCATAAGAAAGACAGTCAGCATAGTAAAAAAAATACAGGTAAGAAAAGGCAGGATGGTTTGTATTTAAATGAAGAGTTTCTATGAGAGAGAGCTTTGAATTTTTTTTTCCTCTCACAATGAAAAACTTCTCACCTGCTTTATCTAGAACATAAAGGAGATTTAGCTCGCTAACATGTCAGTGAAGATGCCATATCATTTACCACATGGCACTGAGTTGGGCTCCTGTGTTTGGGATCCAATTTTCATTTTTTCCACATGAATAGGGACACCAGCTCTGATACTGAAGTCAGGGAGAGAAATTATTATCAGTTTACGACTGCTTATTTTCCCTGGATCTTCCCATATAGAACATGAACATCTTATTCCTTTTTTCTTGTAAAGGAAGGGGCCTTAGAGATCATGTGTGTCCATTCTCCTCATTTTAGTGATGAAGAAATTGGGCCACAAAAAGAAGTGACTTGTCAACAGTCATTCGACTAGTTGGTAGCAGAACCAGGAGGAGATTCCAATCCCCTCAACTCATACTCTATTGCTCTTTTGGGCATGCCAAAATGCTGGGGAAGAACATGGCACATTCCCTCATTCAAAACTGTTCGGTATTTATGTAAGCTCCTAAGGAGGAGGATTAGCATTTATCCTTTACTTTTTAAAGTTGTGATCAGAAGTTCTCTGAAAAAGACAACATGACATTATTTTCAGAAGCATTAAAAATACTTTTAGAAATTCAGGTATCCTCTTCCTATGAGATTAAAAACTATAGCTAGATACTAAATGTAATCATACTAATATTCACCATCCTCTTAACAAATACGTGCTCCTACATTTTAGACAAACTAGGAAAATCTCACAAATCTTAAATCTCCTGAATGAGCAGTCAAGCAATGTGTTCATTCTTTTCACCCTGTTTTTGAGGATATATGCCTCAATCAGCCATTTTTCAGTTGTATTTGACACTTGTTCTCTGATGTTCATGTTCTCAGGTCTCAGAAAACCAAGAATTATGGCAGATAAGCTTCTGAATTCTAATCTGTAACAGGAAACTCAGTGGTGAGACTGCTTTAAATTTGAGGCAGGTTTTTGTTTTGCTTTGTTTTGTTTTGGTAAGACCTCTATAATGTAAAACGTGGATATTAATGGTCAGTTCTTTGAAGGACAGTCACTTAGTCTGACCAAATTTAGGCTGCTCACCTCAAACAGGGAATTCAGCTTCTTAAAAGGGGGAAGTGGGTATTGTTGCCTGATGCACTGGATACCTGTTTGACTTAGTGTTTTATTTTCCAACCCACAGTGTGAGTAGCCTGTAGAGATAGCCTAAACGTGTTTGGGGTTCAAAAAGTTGATACGGCTGACCCAATTACAACTGGCCCCATTCACTACTGATCTGTACCACTTCCTTGCTTCCACCACCCAGGAGGTGAAAAGAGAAAAAAACACCTATCTGCTTGCAGTCAATATACTGTACCACCCAACAGACAGATTCCCATGAAAACAAAATCAGTGAGGAATAACATAGAAAAAATGTTTATGGTATCTAATCTCTTTTAGGCCTAGCGTCACATTTCTTTTAGGTTGCTGCTCTCTCAGCCAATGCTCATTTTCATGACCATGTTATTTTAAAGAGTTTGCAGCTCTCTGGACCTCGATTTCTTCAGCAATAAAATGAGGATGCTTGGTAACTAGATCATCTCTAAGGTTTCTTCCATCTTTAAATGTTTCGATCCTTTTGACATTTATTGTTCTGTAATTACTAATACATTTTAAAATCCAAACTCTGTACTGGAAATATAGGTCCACTCTCTACTGTTGTTCCTACCTCCCTCTTTATGTCTGGAATTTGACTCTTCTCTTTCCTTTGATTTCAACTCTCAGGATTTCTTTATTTCCTTAGATTTACGAGCCATAAAAACCCACTTGTTTCCTTGATACCTCCGAAGCAACTGGACTTAGAAGTTACCTCTCCAAGGAAAAATGCTGTAGTCATTCACAATCACTGTCTCTGGAATGAACATTCATTGACTTAGTTGTAGTAATGCACAGGGCAGCCACCACATTTCACAGCTCAGTTGTGGGCACAAGTGAATCAAAGTGGTATCTAACCTGCAACATTTTCTGGGGTTGTCAAAAAGAAAAACTGTCAACAAGACTGTGGTGTCTATTTGCCTTAGCTAATCTCTGCTTTGTAGGTAAAGTTCCTTGGAAACATTGTTGTCATCATACTATTTAGGAAAAGGGAACATGACCTGGGTCCAAACCTCACTTCTGATCCTCACTACTTATAGTATCAAGGCCAGCTAAATGGCACAATGGATAGAGCACTATCCCTGAAGTTTGGAGGACCTGAGTTCAAATGTCACTGCAGACCCCAGGCGAGTCACTTAACCCCAATTGCCTCAAAAACCCCAAATCTTGGGGGCCATCTCCAGTCATCCTGTTATCTACCTTGTCACTAGATCCAGATGGCTGTGGAGGAGAAAGTGAGACTGGTGATTTTGCACAGACATTCCTCACTTAAATCCAATTCACTGCAAGTCATATCACCTCCCGATGTCATGGTCTTCTTCAAGATTGAAGGACAAACAAGAATAACCTGTAGTATCTCAGACAATTGAATGAACATCCCTTGGGCTCAGTTTCTTGAATGAGCATTCATGTTTCTTAAGGCCATAAAGCATTTAACTTGCTATCTTACTTGTTCTTCAGAACACTGGGAAGTTGGTGCTATCATCCTCTCTATTTCACATTTAAGGAAATGGAGAGTGAGAGAGGCTAGTGACTTATCCAGAATCACACAGCTAGTATCTGAGGCTCGATTTGAACTTAGCATGTTCCTGATTCTAAGCCCAGTACTTTCTCTATTGTGCACCTAGGTTCATCATCTGCAAAAGGAAGAGACTACACTAGATGGTCCTTGAGGCTTTTCTTTAATGCTCCCCATGGAAAGCTGAGCCTTATAGCTAGATCTCTACAATTTGGGGATACCCCAAAGTGATCATATTTCCGAGCAGTCCTTGCAGAAGAGTACATGAGAAAAGATAAACAGTCCTACTGTTTTCTACAATCCTCAGACTGAATAAGGTGCTGGTCACTGATTTTGGAGGATGACGAGAGTGTAGGTAGGGGTGTGGTCCAAAAGCACCAGGGAACACTGGTTACAGCTGTTCTTTTATTCCATTTTCCTTGCCAAAGTGGCTTGGTTCTAGACACTCTTCTTTCTCCAAAATTAGGACTGCCAGCTTCTAAACCAGACGGACTGTTAATGCTGCAAAAACTACTTGCAAGCTAATTTACAAGCAATATGTAGTTGAAACACTGTGTCTATTTGAACGTTTATTTGCATTGTATGTTTTCTCTGAATAAGCTCTTGTTTATAAGCATTTCTGACAGTCTTGTTCAAGGAATAATAAAAATACCTTATATCTATATAGATTTCTAGTAGTTGCAAAGTACTTTCCTCAGAGCTAATTTGAACCATGTTTTAACTAAAAGCACATTAAAGTCTCTGTGAGGATGGTACTACCGGCATTATTAATAGCATTTAACAAATGAGGAAACTGAGGCTAAGTGATTTGTTCATGTTTGTACATCTAGCAAGTGTCCGAGATAGGATGTGAATCCAATTCTTATTCAAAGTTCAGTCCTCTGCAACATTCCACACACCCTTTCTTTTGTTTGAGATATTTAAGAAATCACAGAATCACAGAGCTGGAAGAGTCCTTCAAATTCCATTGAGTCCTTTACAGATGAGCTACCACTTCCTAAATGCCCCCTTTTAGGCCTCCAAATTTTGGACCAGATATTTTAGAAGGGGTCTTTCTGCTGTAACATTATAGGATTGTATGAAAAGAATTTGAGAAAAGTATCACCAGAATTCATGATAAATAGGTAGGGATTTGCAAGGGGAAATACCACAGACTCAGAAAAATACTCCTGTCAGAAGGCCGACTTAACTAGTCACCATTAGTTTGAAGCACTATGGTATTCTTACGCCATATATCTTATGGTCAGGTAACAACAATTGTGAAGCCAAATACTTCCTGGAAAGATTTTAGTTATTTCAATTGTAACCTCTACATACCCAGATTTACATTCTGTACTAGCTCACCACATATGCTTTTAGTTTCTAGCCCAAATATTTAAGATAGCAAATAATTGAGACTGACTCTCCTTGTTTTCTGACTCCTGGTTGTTTACACAGCAAAACAGAGAAATTACTTTTTCAGTGGCTTGAAAGGGCCCCTCAGAAAAAACCCAATGCAGTGCCAGGTAGGCACATCCCAGAGCTCACATATCTAGCCATGCAAGTCTCCAAAGTGAGGCTCAATGTGCTGAAAGACTTTGAAGTTTTAGGAGAACTCACTCTCCCATCAACTTGAAAAGTGAAAGGTCATTTATGTAAATCCTAAAAAAACCATTTTCTTAAATACCTTTACTATTCGATTCAGCAATGCTGGATTCAAGAGGCCTAAATAGGGCACTCAAAAGCCTATTAAACATCTACCTGTCTTTAATCTGTTCTCTATTCATATTTATTTCGTAATTCATCCATCTTCCCCTCAAAATGCTGTTAACATGTCTATAGTTAATTCATTATAGGCCATTGCTTCCATTCATGCTCACATGTGCAGAATATAGTCATCCAAAATGATCAGATTTGAAAAGACAGATTTGGATTCTGAGAGAGCGGAATTTATCAGTTCTATGAATGAGTCTCCCACCAACTGAGCTCTGAAAGTTGGAAGATGAAAATGTAATGTCTGGAAAACTTAGAGGCAAATATCCATACACATGTGAATGAGGAAAGGTTAAAAAGAATTTAGTGGGCAAAATCTGCAGGAGCTTGATCAGATTCCATTTCATTCTTCTCTCCTTGCTAGCTGTAGCCCTTCAGAAGAGAAACATCATTGAAAAGGAGTAAGCTTAGCAAAATGTCACTGATTCACAGAGGGTTAAAAGCTGTTCATCAACAGTTATAGTTTCTAAAAAAAATAGTCGTTCCTCTCCCATTTTACTAGCTAGAACTATATTCTACGCAAAGGAAAAAAGATCAACATCATTGCTAACAATTAAGTAACACTGATTATTATATGAGACTTTCTAATGATGAATGCGTCTAAGGCAAACACATATACTTCCAATAGACCATGACTGAGCTAGCAACAGGAGAGGGGACGTGTTGCAACACATTTTATTATATTAAGAGAAGGGCCAGTTCTCAATTTCCTTTGCCACCTTGTTTTAATTTATGACACTGGGGCATATTAATGCCAATTCCCTTGATTTTCTTTAGTTCCCACTAGCATGGGAATGATTTCACCAAGGATGAAAATGACAGTGGCTGTTAACAGAATAGCAGAGTACACTCCAGTCACTCTGAACAGCCCACTGCAGGCCCGTCTCACCTTCACCAGCATTCCGGCCAGAATCTCATTATAACCTCAAATTCGGAGTGTTTTTGAGAGCTACTCCAGGCTTCATTTTGACTTTTAAAAAAAATGTAATTATCCATGTTCTATTTTTATTTTGTTAAATATTTTCCAGATACATTTTAATCTGGTTTAGGCAGTACTCAGAAGTGCTTTAGATGTTACTGCTCAATGAGCCTTACCTTACCAGATGAGCAACTGTGATCAACTTTTTGATCACGTTCGTGCCCACAGGCAGTTGGGTGGCCTGGTGCTGGGCCTGGAGTCCTAAACCAGCCTCAGACACTTAATAGCTATGTGACCCTGGGCAAGACATTTAACTTATGTCTGCCTCAGTTTCTTTAACTACAAAATGGGGAAAAGAAAAGCATCTATCTCACAGGGTTGTTGTGAGAATCAAATGAGCTAATATACATCTTCAAAAAGCACTTAGCACAGTGCCTGCTACCTAGGAACCTCTTCCCTCCCCATTCCAATTTCCATGTACGTAAGGGAATGTACTGCTAATGTCATCCCTGAGTTAAAGTACAGAATCATGATCCTGTTGGAATATCCTTCCTGAAAAATTTAACAGATAAGCATGGTAATCATCTATCTCAGATGATTTAGGTATAGGACAGTATAGTAGCAGGCCAAGGTGAGCTCATTGAGAGCCCTCTCATGCTGATGGTTTCTGATCTTTTACGGGGATCATGTCTTTCTTTTCTATCTGCAGGATGGAAGTATGAATATGTATCATTAATGGAAGAGCTTGAGTAGGGAGAGGAGTTAGTGTTCAGAGGCATGTATGTATATGTGCAGATCCAAGAATTTAAAAAATTATCTGATATAAGATAATAGTTTCTTTTAATTGTTCCCTAATTTCTCTCACATCAAAAAAGCAATCTTTAGAAAATCCAGAGGCAATTTCAATGTTATCTTATGACTTTGTCACACAGTCTTTCACACTAGTAAATTTAGTTTGTTAATTTTCATTTGTTTCAAGGAGGAAAATTTAAATATTGATGACAAGCCAGTTACCCATTCATGTAACACAGGAATCTTTCCAATTACTGGCTGTGTTTCTATTTTGATATCTTTTTGTCTGTTGTTGATTCTACTTTTTTTCTCAGTTTTGTTATTAAAGGATTCATATGGTCTATTAAGCTTTATGTTACAATCTTCCTTTTAAATTCCTAGGAGAGATTAGGTTTTAGTAATGGTGTCAGCTTATTTGGAAGCTGACTGTTTCAAGATAATCTTTGGCAGGTGTGTCTACATTGTCGCAGGCTTTCAAAATATCCAACATTTCCTGCCCGTAGTGTCTCTTTGGCCCATGTCACTCCTGGCCCATGTACCTCCCAGTCTCTCTCTTTCCAGGACAGTCTGCTGTTAAAGACTGAATTTCCTCCAACTAAAGGAGAATAATAGCAACGATTTTACAAACTAGAAAGTGCTATGCAAATGTGCAAGCCATTCCAGAGTCCTGTGGTACAGGCACCGCGTGAATTGTTCTCACCATTTTACAAATGAGGAAAAAGTGGCTCCAGGAAGTTCGGTGACTTGTTTATGGTCAAGGTAGCAAGAGAATCAGAATTAGAAACCAGGTCATCCTTCCTTGAACCCAGCCCCTAATCTTTGTCCACCACAATGCCATGCCTTCTTTTTGGCTGACTGGGCTGCAAGACCTATTTTTCTGAGGGAAGTGCGGCTTAAGGCCATGGTGATGGGGTGATGTGTAGCCTGTGACCACAGTCAGAGGGTCTGGGGTAAAGGAGGAACGTGAGCCAAGCACGGAACATCCTCTCCCTTCTGCTCCTTTCTCAAACCTGATGCTCCAGAACCCTTCATCCCCCACAAACCTGGGGCCTGTTTAGGAGCAGTGGAACCCTTTATGTTGCCCGACAGCAGTGAGACAGTATACAGAATACCCTTTCCTAAGATCCAAACTGAGGTATCCAGGGACTCAAATCTTAACCATTTGACCATATTCTAAGGTAGTGGTCTGCCCAGTGGGGCTCTCTGGGGGCTCTGCCTTCACTTCTGAGGGGGGTGCGATTAACTGATCACGGGAAGATTCTACATAATGATAGGGACATAATTATTAGTATACTAGTGCCAGGATGTAGTTTATAAATATATACATATTGAGAGTACATACATAAAAAGGTTTTACTGATAGGGATCAAAATCATTTGAAGACCTCTCTTATAAGTTGAACTGACCTTAGGGTTGAAATAAGCCCAACTCCAGGATAGCACTCTACCTTCATGCTCCATGATAATGACAGTGATCATCTATACAACCTTTGATGTATGGCAGTACAAACACAAAGTAAAGGAATGGCAGTGGCAGATTCAATAAGATTTTTTTCCACCTGCTGGTGGCTACTAGATGAATATGAACACCAGCAATACATCCCATTTATGTACAAAAGAGCTCTGGTTTTGTCATGCTGATTTGGAAGGTAAGTCCTAGGGTTTTGTGTGATGGTCAGAGAGGTTAAATTGTCAGTGCCAGATCTTCCTGATGCTAAGACTAGAATTCTCTTCCCTGTACTAGACTGACTCATAAATTACATTCATATATGAATCCGTATCAGTGTAATACATTAAAATATGCAAGGTACTGCAAATAAAAAATAAAACACTGAGAATCCTGATTGTTTTGTTTGCTCTTAGAGACTCTCCCACCATCTGTATCTTTTTTTCTCTTCCATTCTCTTCCCCTACTACTCTCTTCCTTCTCCCTCCCCACTCCTGTCCCTTTTCCTTTATCAATGCTTAGCATTCCCTGCCTGTCTGTGGATATTGATGATGGATGTTGTTTAACTTGTATCTAAAGAGATTGCTGACCCCTTTCTGAGAGGAAAGGACCTATGGAAACATGCAGTTTTGATGTGTTTTCCCCTAAACATATTTTTAAGTAAACTTAGGGGGAAAAATCCTTTCACAAGGCTATTGTCTACTGCTGAGCCCAAATGTGAAGGAACACCCTGTTCCAATAGCTTCAGAGCACTTTTTTCTATTCGTCTTATTTTGACACACAAGCAACCCCACTTCTTCTGGTAATCTCCTTGCTAGAATTGTGCCGCTGAACTGGAAAAAGTTCGTTTGTAGGGGAGTAAAGGTCTGTGGAAGAAATCTGAGAAAACATGTGGTATCATTAAAGTCACCAGTGAGATATTTAAACTTTATCTTTTTATATCATGCATTTCAATGCAAACACTAACAACTATAAAATAGTATAGGATCCTCTATTTGGCATTACCCATCATTAACAGTTTTGCCTTAAAGGGATCACTTATAACTAAAGGCAATTTTAAACCTGTGGTTTATCCAAGCAAATTATGGTGATAAGACATGTCTGATTCCTGAAAACCACTCAACAAAAATTTTCAGAATTGTCACTTGCTTTTCCTTTTTCATTTAAACCACAGAGGAAAAGAAGGTCCGATTACTCTGAGAACTCTTGACAAATGGAACTGAGGGATCAGACATCTTACAGATTGGTATAGTTTTAGTACCTGATTCTAGTGCATTAATAGATATTGTTAAGGCTGTTTCTAAATCACCTTCCTGTTCCCTTGATTCTCTCCCTTACCAATTGTGGAGTTGGCTAGGTGATGAAGTAGATAGATGGTTAGACTTGGAGTCAGAAAGATCTGTATTCAAATATTGCCTCATTTAGACATTTACTAGCCAAGTGCCCCTAGGCGAGTGTTTTAATCTTTCTCATTTCCTCTTCTATAAAATGGAAATAATAATAGTGCCTACCTTTTATATTGTTAGGGGGATCCAGTGAGAAAACACATGTACAATTCTTTGCAATCCTTAAAGCTCTATGTGGATGCTAGCTATCATTACTCTAGCAACCATTCCATATCTCTTAGGCAGCTTCAGTCACTCTCTGCTGGCCTATTTTCAGAACTTAAAACAACAACGAAACGCTACCATTTCTTCTCCTCAGTGACAAACTTCATGAAAAATCTGTTCACACATAATACCTCTTTTTCCTCTTCACTTGCCATCTCCTTATATTGCAATCTGTTTTCTGTTCCAACCATTTTTTTTTTTTTACTTTGCCTGCTGGCTTGAAAGGTCACCAGTGACCTCCGAACTC
The DNA here is from genome assembly GCF_019393635.1 of Dromiciops gliroides. Lineage (NCBI taxonomy): Eukaryota > Metazoa > Chordata > Mammalia > Microbiotheria > Microbiotheriidae > Dromiciops > Dromiciops gliroides. Next base: position 77,595,132 of record NC_057867.1, on the reverse strand, counting down.
CCCGAATTCATTTTGCAAGCTTCCTTTACATCTATGAAGTAATTAACAGCTTCTGCCATCCTCTCGCAAGATACCCTCTCATCTCTTGTCTTCAGAGAGGTGACACTCTCTTGGCAATGATCCACTCTTTCCTCCTTTGGAGATTCCTCATCCTTCTCTTAACTCGAGATTCTGATCTGGACCCTTCTCTTTTTCTCTTTATACTTCTCTCCCCCAAGACTTTCAAAAATACATTTCAACAGGAGACCTTCTATATACGGCGCTGACCTCACTCCAGAGCTCCAAGTCAGATTACCTAATGCTCTAAGACATTGGATGTGGCCATTTCTTTCAGAAGCACGTCCATTCGCCAACGCTCCCACGTATATGTCTTCTTTCCCCAGTTCAATATTTGCTTCTTAAGGGGAGGGGTTATTTTCCCCTTTGTATAGCTAGCACCATGCAGAGTGTCAGGCACATACCGAGTCAGTCAGTTTAGCATTTACTCTGTGCCAGGCACTATGCTAAGTGCTAGGAACATACACGCCAAAATGGAATAAATAGCCCCTTCCCTCAAGGAGCTTTTGATCTAATGGGGAAAGACAAGGAACAAAAGGAAAGTGAAAAAAGGAAGGGGAGGAGGCAAAGTCCAGAGGAAAGGGTAGAATGTTTAGAAACTGGGAGACATGGCCGGTATGGGGGCCTCCTTAAATTGAAGCTCTCATTTCCAGGGGCAGGGGATACTGATAAAGTGTGAATATTAGGGCTGAAGTGATCGTAATAAACGCTTCTGGAAATGAAAGGAGTGATGATTCATATTTTTTAACTCTTTCCCCTCTCTTACCTCTCATATTAAACGAGATAGGAAGTCCTGCCAATTCTATCTTTGCATAATATTTCTAAATGGAATTACCTTCCCTTGGTGATAATGCGTCAAGAACTGAGCAGTTGTGCTTAATAAATACTGATGACATGGCAAACCCACATTTCCCTTCTCTGGGAGAAAATGAAGAACAGACATTTGCAGTTGGGGGTCGTTTGTTTTCACTGTCAAAGTCACTTGGGGGAAATGCTATAAACTCTATTATTGACACATTACAAGGAGTGATTCCAAAGCCTAGCTTTGTGATACCCTAGAGTGTTTCCAGTTATCTGCAAAACTTCACGGAAATGCTGTTTCATTTAAACACATGCCATACAGTATTTGGGGATTGTCCTGAAATCAGACATCAGCAGGGATGTTGGAACTCCCAGAAGGTTAGAAATAACTGGCTTAAACACAAGACAAGAAGACTGAAGGTGGCAAATGTTCAGTTATAGTTAGAAACAGAAATCAACTATCACTTTTTTCCTAATTACAACAACCTTCATCTCATCAGCTCTTGCATTTTTGAATAATGAAGAAAAATGAACTGCTGAGAACTGTGTAACTTTGTAGCAACATAGACAACCTTTGCAGGGTTCCAAAGTGAGTTATGCCTTTGTTTGGCACCAGTCATCCTGGTAAACAGTGTGTATTTTTATAGGTTGAGAGAACAACTTAAACTAATGGTTGTTTTTGTTTCGTATTTCTAAATTTGGATTTATCTATTATAATATAAAAATGGATTTTTTATGTAAAGGCATCATCTTGTGTCCTTAGACAGATGTATTGCATACATTTGCTTTTTAATTATTGAAACATTTATTCCCAATGAAATTTCCTATTCTAACAACTGTCACAAAGCACATAGTTCGTTCCCATGTGGCTGCACAGTGTCAATGGTACTGACTTTTAGCTTTTTGGATTTTTAACAGCTATGTTCAATGTGTACTTTCCCCAGTGCACACGACAAAAACACTATTTATCTATCTATCTAATTGCTCCTCTAAAAGGTCAAGTTAACTCGTTTTCCCCAAAGACATGAGGAGAACAAATTCATTTGCTATGATTTTATATTGGTACTAGGGCTCCATCTATTCTTGCATATGCTCCCTCATTACATTTAACTAAACTAAATTATTTAATAAACTATTGAGTACAATAATATTTGAGTTCTTTGGGACTCTGCTTTGATTTAATGTTTCAGATTTTTTTTGGCTTATGTCCCCTTTCTAAAAAGTCATTATTGGTATTTTGAACAACTTGCTTTAATTACCTTTTTGCAGGGTATGGTCCGAGACCTCTAGACACCAAACTGAAAACTTTGACTTTTCAAATCCAACTTAAGTATTCACAGCCTCAGATCCACATGCAATTGCCCTTGACTTACCTGAAGATATAAGCCATATCTACATAATACCAAACAATAAGTTGATTCAAGAGAAAAAAACTTCAAGCTGGTGTGGGGCTATGTTCATCTAAATATATTCTCAAAGGTTTTTTGTCATATATAATTTGTCATAATAAATTTCACTCAAAGGGGAAAATCAACATAACAAATTTTGTAAACGAAATTATTACACTGGTCAAAGATTTAGTGACATGGTTTACATTCTGACGCCTTTTTTGGTCTTTCAAATTGGAATCTTTTTACAGCAAAGAATGCTATAATGTTTAGAATTCATTGACATCTATTTTTGCATAGAACTGTCTCTAAATGTTCTGCTAGATGCCCAGATGGTTTCACACATCTCCTAAGACCTTGTTGACCACTTTGAATCAGAGAATGGCAATATAAACCATGTGTACAACGTAAAACTGGCAATGACCATTAGATTTTAGTTAATACTTCAAGAAGTTAATTGAAAGATGATGCCTAATCTACTTCTAAAACAATTTTTTATTCTGTAATTTGTAACTTATAGAACTTTATTCTAAAGAATGGTAAGTATTTTTTTTTTTTTCAGGAATTAAACCAATGCGGGGCAGCTAAGTGGCACAGTGGATAAAGCACTGGCCTTGGATTCAGGAAGACCTGAGTTCAAATTTGGCCCCAGACACTTGACACTTACTAGCTCTGTGACTCTGGGCAAGTCACTTAACTCTCATTGCCCCACAAAAACAAACAAACAAACAAACAACAACAACAACAACAACAACAAAAAACCCCCAAAAGCCCCACTATAGATATCATTGTCTTAATGCCACAAACTGGTTTTGATCTCTCTCTACTTTTTTGTTTCCAAAAAACCCATGAATTATATAATATGTAGTATTTTAACAAATAGGAAAAGTCTTATTATTGATGTGGAAGCTATTTCTCAGATGGTTCTCTGCACAGAGACCAGAGACTCATCAAAACTGAAATCAGAAATAGTAAAAATAGGAAGAAAGAATAGTGAAGAGAAAAATATATGATACATAGTTGAAACGTCTTAGCCCCAGATTATTTAAACGTGAAATTTAAAATCCAAAATGGATTGGAGAAAGGACAGCAGAAATGACATTAATACCACCTTATTAATAATTTTATACAGAAGTCTAATCAATATAAGTTACTTGTCACAACAAGGAAACCAAAGAGCCCAGAAAGCACCTTGGTCAACATACATTTGACTTGCCAAATGGAGAGAGATGACCACCAAAAGATACACTACTTTACAATATAAACTTGTTTGTAAAATCTTATGATGGATGATAGTTGATTATGAATAGTATCTCTCAGAGTAGTGGAAGGTGAAACCAATTTAAGAAAACTCAGAAAGATATCCAAAGTCATCGTCAAACCATGTAAGCATGACAATGGAAGAACTACAAAGAGAAGAAAAGTGTTAAAGATCTTTCAAATCATCATAACAAACTTTTTTTTCCATCAAAGACGATGCAAAATAGTCCTTATAGAGGAGTTAGAAACACTACTAAAGTGAACAAAGACAAGAAAAGCAGTCAGGTTGAACTAAGCATGCAGAGGAGAGCCTTGAAGGAGGTGAGAGAATTTGGAGGATGCTGAGAGACAAAAGGTTCAAAAGGAGGGGAATATACAAAAAATGTGAAAAAGAATCTTGGACCTTTTGAATACTGAGGAAAGGGGACAGAGAGAACATGAATAACTATCAGCCTATGTGCTTTGTCTACCTTGTATCTAAAATCTTTATGATAGTCACTTATATGTAACTTAATGGAATCTTTTATGAACATATTGGTGGTGAACAAATAGCCTTTCACAAGTGATACTCAACAAGAGACCACATATTTACCATCTCACAATTAACTGAAAGATGTAAAGAGTATGAAAAGTGACTGTGCTTTTTGTCTGTTGATTAGAAAAAAAGCATTTGATTCAATAAAAGAAAATGCTGCCAAGGCTTTTTTTAAAAAGTGTCTCCCATCTATTCGTTAAAATCATTTAAGGTTTCTTGGAAGATAAAACAACAGAAATAATCCTGTTTAATGATCCATTGATAGTACATGTTTATCAGGTGGGGCATAAAACAAGGAGATGTATGGTTGCTAAAGGCATTCGCCACTCTGGAGGAGATCCAGTGCAGAGTCCAGGAAGAAGAGAAATTCTCTGTAGATGGGAACACCCTCCAAATGCTCCTTTTTATTGATGACATTGTGCTGATTATGTCAAGTTGCAGAACTTTTTGGAGCTGCCTGGAAGAGATGTATGATCATTCAGTGGAATTTAGTCTGACCTTTCACACAGGAGAATCCAAGTGGATGAAGCTTATTGTCCAGTTTTCCACATGTATTTGGATGAACAACTTCTAAAGTTTGGCTTTCAGTATGTAGGCTTGATCCAGGCAGTATAGATGGATGATGAACTGGGCTTACAGTTGAATACAAGTAAGAGAGTAGGCTGCATTACCTTTGGTAAACTGCAATGCTTTTTTATTGGCTCCAACTTTCCCATGGGAGTAAAAGGTCACCTATTTAAACACCAACATCCTACCACAGGTGCTAAGTGGCAGTACAACCTAGAACAGTGCTGTCTATGAAGAAATAAAAAGGAATATAGCAAAGAGATTGCTATTAGCAGGTTACAACATATAACCAATGAGGAACTCCAAAGAAGAAAAATAAAAATATGATCAAGGACTTCTATGATAATAAGATGGAGAACTGTGGTTCTTAATCTGATTCTCAATGACAGGGAGAAACTGGTTGCTAGTGGTAGATGTTAAGAACCCTGAGGGGGAACTGAACATTCCATCTTAGAATTTGTGATAGACAAGAGAAGAAAATCTTGATGAAGAACAGCATGCCTCCCAGATTAGGAGAAAGAGTTCAAAGAATTCAGAGAAATTTTACAGGAGGAGTCAGCTCACAAGGGATGGGAAGAATTCAGGAATAAGGTACTAAAGGAACCAAAACCCAATTCTGATAGAGAAAATAAGGAGTTCTCTAAAGCGCTGGCCTCCAAAAATTTTAGTCACATACTTCTATCATTAAAACATTTAGAGTACACCCCAACATATGTACACTTATTTATAATTACATACCTATATGAGATTCTAAGTTCAATTTATTTTTATATTTGGGTTTTAATGGCTGTTATAGATGAGGATACCCCCAGAGATCCACAACTCCAAATAGAACCAGTGTATCATTGGCTGAACTTACTAAAATCATGATACATATCATTCAGTTCTATCTAGCACTTTTGCAAAAGTTTTTGTTGAAATTTGGCTGTTAGATTTTCATCTTCATTGATATAAGTTATTCTTGCCAACGAATCCAAAGTTATTGTATTTCAATATTTTAAAAATGGGTTAAAATCATGGAAAGCTTGGAATATTTTTAAACAGGTAAGAAAATTTTGTTTTCAGATTTTTATATATGTGCATATGTGAGCATTTTATAGGTGAAATTACTTATGGCAAGAAAACCACTTAACAATGGAAACTTTCCCAAATTACATCATATTAGCAGTCAGCTATATTGTCTAGCTGAAATGCCAGTTCTTGATAGAAATGATTGAAAATGTGGCAATGCAGTTGCATTGATGGAATTGATAGCTGTGAAAACCAGTAACTATACTAAGCGCAAAGTGCTTAAGTCCCAGCTGTCCCCATATCTCAAGTATTACATATAGAGAATTAGCAAGTGCTCTGTTGAAATTTCCCATCTGTACAATTCTAATTTTCCCTCATTTTATCTGATTCATAATGTTAACCTATATATGAAAAAGATACTAGACATATCGTTGCCTAAATCTACAAGGAATTTCAATAAGTGAATAAGGGGATTAATTATGAATTTCATGTACCCAGTACCTCAGCGATCAGATACTATGACAACAGGTCCCCACATAAATACATGAAGTAGGGGCAGACATTTTTTGACAGGCATGTACATACTCAGATGAAGGGGAAACACCCTTTCCCATTTTCCAATCTAATATAATGGAAAGCCAAATCAATTTAGACTTTTCCAAAAGCTTTGCAGAGACAAGATTGATCAGGGAAGGCTCCTTGGAGAAGATGAGTTGTCAACTGAACCTTGAATAAAGGATAGGATTTTAATAACCAGGGTTATTGAAGGAAAGGGTATTCCAAGTAGAGGAATGTGCATGGTGTGTTAATGGGAAGGACAGAACACTTGAGCTGGCATGAACGTGGGGCTTTGTGTTAGGCTGGAGAAATAAATGGAAGATAGATTATGCAGGTGCTCTAATGGCAGACTAAGGAGTCTAGACTTTATGCTGTAGGTAATACTGAACCACTGAAGGTTCTTGAGCACTTTTTTTCTTTTCTTAAGGGCAATGAGGGTTAAATTACTTGCCCAGGGTCACATAGCTAGTGTCAAGTGTTTGAGGCTGGATTTGAACTCAGGTCCTTCTGAATCCAGGGCTGGTGCTTTATCTACTATGCCACCTAGCTGCCCCCTTGAGCACCTTTAAAGCACAGTGACATATATGTTATCTCTTTTTTCTTTTATAAAAACCTAATACACAGGGACATTTATTTATGTATCATACAACTTCCAATAATATTCAACAGATATTAGGCAACTCAGGCTACAATAGTTTGATAAGCTACTGAATCTTCTCTTAGGGTGGAAACAAATTATACAAGAAAGAAGGTAGAAAAATATTCTGATTTTTTCCTTATAGAGAATGACATAAGGGCTGTGATTGTGTCTAAATATACAAAATGATTTCACAGTCAAAACAATCAAACTATTTTATGCATATAGGAACAAACTGATTTTAACGTTTTAAACACCACACTATTAGGCTCTATGAGAATACAAACATCAGTTGCCTACTTTGTACAATTCCAGATACTGGAGATAGTATTTCCTGCCCTGCGGTTTAATCAGTTGGTAGAAAAGGGGCAGTTAAGTACACAAATCACTGTAGCATGATGTTGACGATGATGACGATAGCTGTCATAGCAAAATGTGATATGGGGCATAAGGGAGGTTCAAAGTGCCATGGGAGTAAGTGATTCTCAGGAAAGGCTTCATAAAGGGAGCATCCTTGCAGGATGGATACAATTGGAATAGGAAGAGATTGATTAGATGGAAACCATTATAGGAAGGAGTGACAGACCAAGGCACAGAGACAAACAGAGGGTCTATTTGGGCACCGTGACTCATCCATTTTGCAAGAGTATAAAGTGAGTGTAGGTAGCTAAGTCTGGAAACGTCATTTGGGGCAATACTGAGGAGACCCTTGAATACTATGCAGTAAATGATAAACTCAATTCAATAAACATTTCTGGAAAAGGCGATATTTCTATAGATTAATTCTATTTACCTTGATTGAATCACTTTGGGGAAAAAACAAAAGAAGTTCCCCTTATTAAATTTTATTAGAAATTTATTGAAAAAATAATAGTACAAGCATTCCCGAGTCATTTCCCCTGGGATACGAGTATATTTTGGTCACCATTTAGTTTTCCTGAAATAATCTTGCATAAATTATTGGATGATGGTAAAGAACACTTGGGAGTTTGAAATTAAAGTAAGATTTTTTTTTTACTATATTCTTAAATAGCCTATACTCACAAGGGTAATTCATTAATAAGAAAATATCTATATATGCACAGTAGAATTCCTCTTTGTATCTCACTCAGCACTTAACACAGAATATGGCACATGGTAGGTGTTTAATAAATGCACTGTTGAATTGATAAGTAGAATCAGACAGTATTGAGATTTAGTCATTATAACTTGTGGTGCCTTGTGAAGGCATGAACATATAGGATATTTTGTGTAGGGATGAGCAAGGAGGTGAGTAGGAAGCCATCCTGGTTTTCCCTTTTTCTTAACTTTTCCTTCCTACTTAATTCTACTGCCTGCATTTATAAAGGAAAGCCTAATTTTAATAGACTACCATTCTTGCTCTTATCTTCATACATTAAAGAGCCTGATTAAACAATTCTAAAGGCATTCTGACCTCTTGATTTATGCTATGATTGTTGCTTCATTTAACATAATTTCAATAGCCCAAGTAATGTTTTAAATTTTCCATGATAATGGATCAAGCACTTCAGAGGTTCTGCTATTCATTTCTTCTTCTTCTTCACCTTGTGTTCAAGGATTTCAGATACAGTTTGTGTCATTTAGCACTTAAAACCTGTGGTACCCTTTCAGGTGATCATCTCTACCAAAGCATTCTGAAAGGAAGACAGATTAAGTGAAAATCGTGACATAAAAATTGTGATTTTGGCTCACACTCCAGAAGAATGGGGAATTCAGGGAAATTCATTTTGGGTAGGGGTCTTCTCTAAGTTCTGACAAGATGTCACACATTGATGACAAGATGCCAGAAGCCTACATAAAAAATAAAAAATAAACATGTGGGAAGGAAGGGAGTGAGATTTTCTTTTTAACAGTATTTTTCCTGATAGCACAGCAACACATAAATGTGTGCCTCCAGGGGGGCAAGTCTCCTTTTAACAAGAACTGTACTGATGCTTTCAGCTCTTCAGAATCTTATGGAGCTGATTTTAGTGAAGAGATTTTCTTTCATTCGATTTTCCTTTCCCCTATTTTAAAAGGGCTACTGTAATTTCCATGAATATTAACTGACATTTAAAAATAATAAACGTTTTCATTTAAAGTTTTGACTTCCAAATTCTCTCCCTCCTTCCCTCCCCCCTCCCATAAGCTATAAAGCAATCAGATATAGGTTATACATGTGGAATTAAGTAAAGCATTACCTTATTAATCATTTTGTACAAAAAACTTGAATAAAAGGAAAAAATGAAAGAAAGTAAAAAAAAATAGCATGCTTCGGTTTGTATCCGTTTTTTCTTTGGAGGTGGATAGTATGCCCTTTTTTGCTGGGCAATGAGGATTAAGTGACTTGCCCAGGGTTACACAGCTAGTAAGTGTCAAGTGTCTGAGACTGAATTTGAACTCAGGTCCTCCTGAATCCAGGACTTCTGCTTTATCCACTGTGCCACCTAGCTGCTCCCATATTATGCTTTATCATTAGTCCTTTGGGATCATCTTGGATTACTGTATTACTGAGAATAGTTAATTCATTCACTGTTCTTCATCAAACAGTATTGCTGTCACTGTGCACAACGTTCTCCTGATTCTACTCATTTCACTATACATCAGTTCATGTAAGTCTTTCTAGCCCTTTCTGAAATCATCCTTGTGAGGAAAACGACTCCTGCTCAATAATTCTCTGGAACTCAGCTGTGGTGATGCCAAAGGCTCATTTATTGTCATTCTTGCGAGAATGGGCAACTCACTGTGCAGCTTGTGGGTGCAAACAATGGGGCCTCGCAGGCCCCATTTTAAACTCTAGTCCCTAACTCGAATGAACCCTCCCCCTTTTCATCACTGGTCTGATTACTCAAGGGTTACAACTTATGCACAAAAACTAGCTAACCAGAATGGCATTCCTAACCCTAATGTCCATAATTATTCTTTGGGTTCTTAGCCAATGGAGGAGGTGATACAGGGACAATTCTTCAATCCACCCTTATATGGACATAGCTCAGGAGTGGACCTAATTGAGACCAGCTCAGGGCTTCCCTGAACCATGTGATTTTGTTTGTCAGAGGAGGAGTAGGGGAAGGGGACCTTTTTCCTCAAACAGGTCCGGAGGAGTGTAGTTTGAATGGTGACTATTATATTCTTTTTTTTTTCTTTTTTTCTTGGTGAGGCAATTGGGGTTAAGTGACTTGCCCAGGGTCCCACAGCTAGTAAGTGTTAAGTGTCTGAGGACGGATTTGAACTCAGGTACTCCTGGCTCCAGGGCCGGTGCTCTATCCACTGCACCACCTAGCTGCCCCCAACTATTATATTCTTACTGAGAGGAGACCATTCCCCATTTCCTCACAATCCTGCTTGCCATTTCTTATAGCACAATAATATTCCATCACCATCATATGCCACTGCTTGCTTAGCCATTTCCCAATTGGTGGGCATCACTTTGATTTCCCATTCTTAGCTACCACAAAAAGAGCCGCTAGAAATATTTTTGTACAAATAGGCATTTTTTTCTTCTTTTGGGGATTTCTTGGGATATAAATCTAGCAATGGTATTTCTGGATCAAAGGGTATACACAATTCTATTGCCCTTCGGACAATAGAATTGCTCTCCAGAATGGTTGGATCCAAAAAATGACATTTTAAAAGATATTCATTGGCCTAAGACATTAATCCCTAAGTGTACCATGATGAAGAAATCAAGCAATGCACCAAGGAGTAGAACATCACTGCACGATGGCTCTTTGGATGAAAAGCTCCCTCATTTTAGGAAAGCTCATATTTTATGTACTACATAGCTACTCAGTAAGTAAGACAAGGAATGACTGTAGGCATTCTTATTTCAGGGTAAGTGACCAGAAGAGAATTTCCTTCATTAAACAAAATATGGCTTCCAAAGAAGAGACTGGGGAAAAGCTTCCTGAAATAGTGCTATGATGCTACCCACCATGTACCGTTTCAATCCTGCTAAGAGGACAAGCAGAGTTAACTGACAAAGTTCACGAAGCAATGCTAAGAAAAAAGAGAAGGAAAGCAATTGCTTTCGCTTTTCTTCCTGGGAATATAACTTATTCTTTGTTTAGAAACCCTAGGTGGAAAGTCTAATCTGCATTTAAATAGAATCTCTCCAAATAACAAACAAGAGCCTTGAGCAACATTTTTTACAGAAAGGTTTGCTGTTATTTCACATTTTTTATTATATAACCCAATCCTTCTATCACTTACCCTTTTCCTCTTGAGTTCTCAGCATTTTATTTGGGCATCATGCTTGCTATGAATTCTAAGCCAAAGCAACCACTAGCGACTGTCACAGTTCAGCTTAGAACACTGCAACCACGTAGAACACAAATGAAGACCTGCCACTACACAGTGTTGCCTGTCAATACTAGTGCCTCTAAATCCAGATTTTGGAATATTAAGAGGAACAGGTCACTTGCTGAGAGTAACGTAAAGACTCTTTTAGGAAAAACAACCATATTGGACCAGCCAGCTACATAGCTGTATATTGGGTTCAACAGATTGTCATGTTTTTTCCCATACTAATAGGATAACTTCTACATTATTTTATTGTTTTGAGGATCCATGGTATCACTGTGGGCACTCCAAGCACCAATGCAGATCACAACAGCTGTATGACTCGAGAGACGGTCTTCCAAAGTTGTTTTGGTTGCTTGTGGTAAACCTACTCATACATCCATTCTATGATAAGGCAATAGAGAACTTTATTTTTAAACATCATGCTTTATTAACCCGTTAAAGTGTATCCTATATGTATAAGCTACTTTGGTTTTCCATAAACACAGGGAGAGAAAATTTAATTCTTTGCTAAGGTATGAGTCTTAGTTACAATTTGGGCTACTGTAAAATACAACCATTTTCTGCATTTGGGGAAAGAAAGAAAGACAGTGAGATTCATTGCTTCCTCACCACTGATATGGAGATCCTGCCTGTGGGATTTCTGCTCAAAACGTTTTGCCTCTCAAAGTAACATAATGAAGAAAGCAAAGATGATTGACTAAATCTAAGGATTATATTTTTACATCTATCATTTATTGAGTCTGTCCTGGTGAGCTGATTGTCAATAAGAAAATTCATTAAACAATTAGTAAGCAGATCTCTGTACACTCACCTGAAACACATGCATGATGTATGTATTGTACCAGCCACTCAAAGCCTCTTCCAATGTCTAATCATGGCATAAAATTGACTCAGGATTCTCTAAGGTTCTAGCGATAAAGCTCAAGTTCTGGCAGAACCGAGTGAGCTGGAAGGCTTCTAGTTCATCACTGATATTGGAGGGGGTGGGAGTGGCAGACGGCAGAGAGATGGCGGCAGAGAGACAGAGACAGAGAGACAGACTTCTCTGACTGGCCACAGGGGAATGAACTTTTTAGTCATTGGAACTCTCCAAGACCATGTACAAATATGTACACTTTCTGTGCTCTCGGAAGGGGAATGCCCACCCCAAAGAAATTATTGATCCTTGAAATACTGAAATAAAGGCACACAGGCACATAAACCTGCACATAGCTATAGGAATATCAGAATTGTAGACTTGTATGCTAAATGGCTACATATTGAAGGACAGGGAAATGGAGAATCGAGTGCTATGTGGCAAAGACAGTTAAGTCCCCAAAGAAGGAAAATACCAGCATGGGCTAGTCACAAAAGCAGATTTTTTTTTTTGGTGAGCCAATTGGGGTTAAGTGACTTGCCCAGGGTCACACAGCTAGTAAGTGTTAAGTGTTTGAGGTCACATTTGAACTCAGGTCCTCCTGAATTCAGGGCCGGTGCTCTATCCACTGCGCCACCTAGCTGCCCCTACAAAAACAGATTTTTAAGGAAACATCTGCTTAAACTGGTTCCCAATTTTGATAGCTACAGGACTAAGCTAATAACTAAAACCTTTCTGAGGCGTGTACAGTTTTATTTCTAACACTGCTGCTTCGTTCTGAGATAGCAAAAGCACAATATTAAATCAGCATCCTGCTTCACAGATGTTATTTTCTCCTGAACTATATGGGAGACGGGTATATATATATATATTTTTCTTTCCCATTCTAGATTTCCAGCATTCACAGAACTTTTGCTGGAGGTGTTGATGTGATTACAATTTGGGAGACAAAATCCCCATATTTTCCCCTGTGTTCTTTCGATCTAATGGCTCATAAAGTAACACAAAGTTTGAGAACACAATATCATTAATGTCACACTCTGGTAAAGTTACAGAGATGCTATTCAAAGAAAAAAATTCTATCTCTTACTAGGTACAGGAATTTGGAAGTCTAGAGTATAATGGCAAGGTTAATTATAACATAATTTCATTTAATCTAGTTAACCAGTGCCAAAAAAAGAAAACACTTCCCTGCTAAATTGTATGTGTGAACCTGGATCGTGATAAAAGATAAGACTAAATGTGAAAGATAAGTTTACCATTAATAGTTATCTGTTCCAGCATTTTGGTAATCATTCCTATAAAAGGGTGCAAAACCCCCCACCAAAACCTCAGATTTACAGTTTCCAGAATGCATAAATATTAGCAAATATAAACCAACAAAGCATGGCTTTATACTGCTTTCTGAAAACTAGTAACAGCCACATTTTAGCTTTCATAGGGTTGTGCCATCCTAAATGAAATGACATGGGGTAAAAGTGTAATTTTTTTCTCAGAAGTATTTAGGATCATAGATTGAGAACTGGAAGGGACCATTGTTAGTTATCCAGTCCAACTCTACTATTTAACAGAAGAAGAAACTAAGGTCCAGAGCAGGGAATCAATTTGCTTCAAATCACAAAGGTCATATAGGAAAATGAAGATTTGAACACAGATCTTCTGACCCCCAAATCTAGTGGTGTTTTCCCCCTGAACTAAGTCATAGTGATTTTTGTATTTATAACTGAAAAGGTTTTCAAAATGAACTGGTCATCAAATGTTATGTTCAGAATTTTCATGAGGTTTGGCTTGCTTTCTCAAAATGGTGCTGCCATATGTGGAGATTTAGAGCAACATCTTCTACCATATGTTATAAAAAGTTCCAAATGGATAAGCAACCTAACATAAAAGGTCACATGACGGAAAAAATAAAAGACGATAAAGGAGGTACATTTCAATCAGTAGCATTCTCAACCAAAATAAGGATAAAGATAATTATGGAAGAGAAAATAGACAATATTGATGATATGAAATGGAGCTTTTCATGAAAAAATGGACATAGCACACATCTGGGATGCTTGAAGAGGGTTCTTGTTCATGAATGGGTTGTACTCTGAGAACTTCTCAGTTTCCTTCCAGCTCTGAAATTCTCTGATTCCTGCTTCTGACACTACCAATAAGACCTGTCTAAGCTTAATTTTCCCCATTTGTAAAATGGGCATAATCATACATGGCAGGGATTTGCCCAAAAGAGTTGTAGTTAATGTAGATGAAATCTCATACACACAAACACGTATATATCACTTTTAGTCCTTGTTCTATTGTCTTTACGACATTTTGTTAAGATGGCTAGGTGGCACAGTGGATAGAGCACCGGCCCTGGAGTCAGGAGGACCTGAGTTCAAATTTGATCTCGTACACTTAACACTTACTAGCTGTGTGACCCTAGGCAAGTCACGTAACCCCAATTGCCTCACCAAAAAAAAAAAGACAGAAAAAAAGATGTATCAATGAATTTTCTAGATTGAAATGAAAACTTAGCTACTTAATTAGAACTTTATGTTCAATATGGCTCTAGATGAACTAGAGAGGGATAAGTGAAAATCCCAAATGAATTCAAGTAATTTTATTAAACACCTACAGTGTGCAAGGTACTATTGTGGATAGTGAGGCTGCAAAGACAAAAATGGAAAACACTGCCCTCAGGCAGCTTATTTTGTACAGGAGAATAAAGTATTTGAATGAATGAGTAGGAGGACCTGAGTTCAAGTCTGGCCTCAAACACTTGACACTAGCTGTGTGATCCTGGACAAGTCACTTAACCCTCATTTCCCCGCAAAAAAAATATGAACAACCACATTAATTTTAGTATTCCAAATGGATATATAACATGTAGTTTTGCAGTTTATATTTAAGCAAATCTTGTAACAATAAATTTGCACAGTGAAGTTTTCTGAAATAATCTCATTCAGGAACATGAGTCTTAGGTTTGAGTACATTCATTTTTCTCCTGTACTAGGAAGGATCTAGAAAGAAGGTTTTCTTGAGAATAAAAAAAGTTATTTTCTTTATTGTATTTTAAAAAGAAGGATATGCATTTCTTCTATTAGAATAGCCTTGCACTTTGTAGATTTCTGCCACTTGAGGGGTTTTAAGTTTTGGAAAATGGTTCAGAGAATCAAATTGTTGGATGTGATTTTACTTACTCTTATAAAAATTATTCTTTCTTTTAACGGTGGATATTTTAGATTGTGTATCTAGGTAGAGTTCTTACATTGAAGATATATATATATATATATATATATATACATATATATGTATATATATAAACATATATATGTCTGTGTGTCTGTGTGCGTGCATTATATATTAATTAGGGAATATACTTAGCTGTACTATTTGTAATCCTCCCATAGTATTTTTACTCTTGTTCTCAATTGCTAAGTCAAAAAACATAAGTTTTAGGATAAAGATTTGTTTTTTTTTTTCATTTCTTTTTATGATCACCGTTATTGGTGTCTTACCTTCGCATGAAAGCAACCTTGGTTCCTCAGAAGCTATGCCAGTGGAAGTCAAAGACTGGCCAAACTAGATAGACTTTGCGTATGAGCCTGATTGTGTTCTCTGAGGACTGGCTTAGGTATTCTCAGAGGACAAGAATATCATTATGCTGGCCATGGGTAGGGTGATGAATTTTTCAGCAGTAAGGAGCAAAGCTGAAATCTCCCTTTGGGAATGCACCTAAATTTGTACACAAAATTACAGATCCTTGAAGTATTGTGCTCATAGCCAAGAGAAAATCGACCATTTGATTTATAAGTATTAACATATTTCATTTAGCTCAAATATTTAGAAACTACATCAAGAGCATAATAAAAAATCTTGAAAAATTTAAACTGAACATTTGAGAATTGTATGAATCTAAAGCATTTAATTTACTAAGTAGGAGAGCTAGGATTTTTACTGGAAATCATGTGTCCCAATGAGCCAGTTCACCTTATCACGTTATTACTGATCTGTAGGCTGAATTATTGATTCACTGGATGAAATTCAGTGAGCTGTCAACATTTAGGATAGTGCTAAGAATGTTAATGACAAAGAGGTGAGTTAAATCCAACTGGTCATTTACCACCTTGAACACAAAGATAGTGGGGGTTTTTTTGGTTAAATTAAGGTCATAATGTATAAATTGAATAAGAACAGAATAATCTATTTTTGTTCAAAACCGAAAGGGTTATTAACATTTGGATAATTGTATAAACTAGAAAGTTTTTGTAGTTTTTCCTCCTCCCCCGAGATACAAATATTTTTTATAGGGAAAGAGTTTACTTTGTTTTTAAACAGTAAAATAATAAGTAGAATTTGCATAGTGCTTTAAGATTTGCAAATAGTTTCACACAGGTGATCTCATCTGATGTTCTCAACAACCCTGTAATGTAGTAGTAGTAGTAGTAGTAGTAGTAGTAGTAGTAGTAGTAGTAGTAGTAGTAGTAGTAGTAGTAGTAGTAGTAGTAGGCTTCCGACAGTCGCGGACGACCGTGGATCAGCGCCTTGAAGAGCCACAGACCACAGTGTGGCTGTGCAGTCCGATACGGGAGCCACAGCTCCTGTCGCAACGATGACATCGGAAAACTGCGCTCCCTGCTTTACAGATGATGAAACTGAGACTTAAAGGTTAAGTGATAGAGTGTGGTGATCTATGCTCTTAGTATTTCAAGTCCTGACATTCTCCTGGTGAGGTGGGCAGGTAAAAGAAACTCTTACTTTCGTTCCCTTTATGTTGGTTTACATTACACAGAGACAATGCATATGTGGTTAGAGTTTTGTTTTTCTTTTTTTAAAGACCGAATTTTTGTCTCAGATAATGGGTTTAAATACTTAAGAAATGGTGCTCCTAAAGAAATACTTCTAGGGAAAGAAATCCAGCACAGTTGAATCATGATAATTTATAATTTTTAAGATAATTTATAAAATAAAGTGTTATTTGTTTTGACTCAATAAAGCTTTCCCATTTCTAGGATTTGGTGTTAGTTTTTTGTTTGTTTTATATATGTGGGAATGAATGCCATAAAACTGATTGTGTTATTTATAAAGTCTTAAAGGAATTTGGGGGTGAGGTCATTAAGAGCATTGGAAAACCTGAATTCTCTATCAACATTTGCTCTCAATTTCATTTTGGCCCCATTAAATAATTCCTGATTCTAAATCTGGCCTCTAATTCATAATTGTTTTTTGACCCTGGAAAGTCACTTAACTTCTCAGTGTCCCAGGCAACTCTAATACTACTATATAAATTAAGACTCCTTGATTCACTTCTGTGGAGAGGGTTCCCTTTCAATCAACATTTAAAAAGCATCTACAGCATGCAAAGTACTGTGCTAAGCACTGGGGCTACAATAAGAGGCAAACATAGGCCCTGCTCTCTAGAAGTTTACAATCTACTGGAGGAGAAACAAAGTAAGGGTAAATAGGAAATAGTTAACAGAGGAAAAGCACAGAAATTAAGAGGGGTTCCTGAAGGCTTCCTGTAGGAGGTGGGATTTTAGCTGGAACTTAAAGGAAGCCAAGGGAATGAGGAGAGGAAGAGGAGAGCATTCCAGGCACAGAAGACACCAAGAGAAAATGACCAGAGCAGACAGATGGAGGGTCTTGTTCACAAAACAGCCAGGAGGCCAGTGTCACTGGCTCAAAGAGTACATGTCGGGAACTAAGGTATAAGAAGACTGGAAAGGTAGGAAGGGCTTTGAAGGCCAAACAGGCTACTATGTATTTGCTCTTGGTGGCAATAAGAAGCCACCAGAGTTTATTGAGGGAATGCAGTGACATGATCAGCCCTGTATTTTAGGAGAATAACCCTAATGGCTGAATGGAGACTGGATTAGAGTCGGGAGAGACTTGCCTGCTAATTCCTCACCAACTCTCTCAAAAGAAGACAACTATTCAACAGCTGTGATGAGAAATGTAAGACTAATATTATACTCCCTTAATGCAAACGTATCCTCCCCCCCCCCCCGCCCCGCAAAGAACCTTTCAACATATTACTATGGTAGACACTGGAAATTTGGATTATTTGATCTATTCTTCCTTAACTTGGCATTTCATTTTCTGTGTTCCCGAGGTGCCTGGGTGCAAAGATGTAAAGAAATACTTCCACAAGTCAAAAACAGGTCACATCTTTTGTTTGATTGCTTTTTCATTACAAAGAAATATTTCTAGAAATAGCGGTGACAAAAAAGGATCAGTGAACTTTTTGTTTTGTGGAAGAAAATACACTGAATGACACGGTTTAAGCAAAGAAGCATTCATTTCCCAAAATCTCCTTTATCATCAAAGTTATGAATGAGCATATGGAAAATATACTAACATCTGGAATTTAGGTAAGAACAATCAAAAGATGTTCTTTTGTTCACCCTTGAAATTTTTAGTTAATGTCATGCTGTCTCTTTACAAGAATTTTGGCATGATGAGAAAATTACATAAGTACATCATTTTGAGATTTTTAAAAGAATTCTGTCATTCCCTTTGTTTATGTCGCTAGATTTCCAAATTCCTTGGTCTCTCTACACTCTACTCTACTCTACACTATACACTATGTCATGGGTTCCCTTCTCTTTTCTGAATAGCTAGGAAAGCTCTGTTGGTGGGGGGGACTGGTTTTAACACTCATCTCTATTCATTTCATCTGCAAAGGTATATTGGAAGTATTTCACATCCTCAGAGCCATCCTGGAATTTTGCTAATTGATCGTCCTGCTCATTCACTCATTCATTCAACTCTTTCCACAATGAGTCTTTGAAAATCAATCAAAGGTGTCTGACATGCTTAATCAAAAGGAAAGACCTGATCCTTCTAGTAAGTATGCTGCTCAAATTCTAGAAAGGTATGGCCTTATGAGGAACCTTCAGAGACCTAGGAGGGGCAATTTAATAAGCCTTCGAGTATCAAAAGCATGAACAGAAAAGTTATTTTTGTTAGATGACTTCTCATCAACAGCATTATTATAAAAGACTTATAATACAGTGTGCACTTTGCTTTCCTGTAAAAGTGGGGAAATGCTCTCTTAAGCTGAATGAACAAGCAATAGAATCTGATCATTTTAGTAGTTTCTCTTATTAGACTCATAGAATAATGCTGATTCTAGCTTCATCTTTCTGAACATTTTGTATCACAAATATACAATTAAAATAAACAAATGGTGAAATCAGATTCCTATTATATGAGAAACTGGACAATTGTGCTATTTATAAAAAATGCAGCTCATTTCGTATCAACATATTCTTATCAAAAGTACTAGCATCTAGGGGCAGCTAGGTGGCGCAGTGGGTAAAGCACTGGCCCTGGATTCAGGAGTACCTGAGTTCAAATAAGTCCTCAGACATTTAACACTTACTAGCTGTGTGACCCTGGGCAAGTCACTTAACCCCCACTGCCCCGCAAAAAAAAAAAGAAAAAAAAACCCACACATAAAAACAAACAAAAAAACCCCAAACAAACAAACAAAAAAAGTACTAGCATCTTAACTTATGGATAAAATCTGTCAGGAGCATTCATGTGACTGATGACAAAAAATACTTCATCCTTACATTCCAGGCTAATAAAGGTCTGAATAACTATGAATAACTTTCTTACATAAAGGAATAGGAAAAAAATGAACAAAACTTCCCTCTCTCCAAAACATATCAGTGAATGAGGATTCACACCACACTTTCGATTCAGCTCAGCTCATAGTGATAAAATGACCACATTTTCAATATGTTAACAAAAACTTTGCAGTTCAAACTAAGTACTGACATTTAAGAAATCTCATTCTTACCGCCAAATTGAAATGCATTTCTTCCTAACCTGAATTGATTTCCACATATCTATATAAGCTCTTTCCTATGGAAATTCCATTTGAATGCAGTTTAAAATTAATCCTGTAATTTTTTTAGGATTTCCCTGCATTCCCTGTAGGAGGTTACCTTTCTATTCCTTCTAAATTTCCCAGGCTATCATAAGAATTCCTTTTTTTTTAAGTGAGGCAATTGGGGTCACGTGACTTGCCCAGGGTCACACAGCTAGTAAGTGTTAAGTGCCTGAGGCTGGATTTGAACTCAGGTACTCCTGACTCCAGGGCCGGTGCTCTGTCCACTGTGCCACCTAGCTGCCCCCAGGAGTTCTATTTAATTTGATTTATTTTTGAATTACCAAGGACAAAGAAAAGTTTGGGAACAGAATACTTTGAATCAACACCTCTCCAAAAACCAAGATTGTGTTTGTTTTTTGCAATAACCATTGCATTTTCTGTACATGCAAGGAAATAATCTCCTATGAAAGACTCATGCACACTAACTATAACCCTAACACAAGGGATACTCTGATGACTTTGTTCTAAACCATTCTATTAGGCTCTTTGAAATAGATTAATATTAAAATATATGATACCATAGCCAAATTGCAACCTTACACTGACAACATACCTCCCATTTGATCATTTTCCAGCCATTTGTTCTAACTAAAAATTAAGAAAGCGAAGCACCAAGTGCTCCCATGGAACCAAAGGGCATGAACAAAGTCCAAAAGACAGAAGGTTCAAAAGGAGCAGCTGGCAAACAGGGTTTTGAGTTGGTTTTTGTTTTGTTTTTTGCCATTACCTCCAGCCCAACCCTTTTCATATATAAAAATAGAATGGGTCAGAAGTTGAGCTTTGAAACAAATGGTTTTCCTGCAAGTCCAAGTAAGTTCCTCTTCATTACTGACAGGAGGGTTTTAGGATTTGCAGATTTCCTTTAGCACAGCTTCCTCCTTTTCTCTCTCATCCCCTACAGGATGGTGGAAGAGCCTGTGTTTCCCAAGGTCATAAACTGACTGGGCTAGCAGTAATGGTAGGGGCAAGGGATAGAGGAGGGAGATGAAATGCAAGTGACATGCTAAACTCATAGAATTAGAATCGGAAGAGACCTTAATATGATCTAGCCCAACTCCCTTCAATTTACAGAAGAGGAAACTAAAGGCCAGAGAAAGGAAGTCAAATGCCCAAATGTATACTGGGATCAAATTGCAGAGTCAGGATTTGAACCTAGGTCTTCTGACTCCAAATACCATCAACTTGAGCTCATAGGATACTATATTTAGAGCACAGTCTGGCATATAGTTAAATGCCTTCTTACCTTATCTAGTCTGACTCTTCATTTTCCAAACGAGCCAAAGGAGGCTCAAAGAGGGGAATTGCCTTGTTCAGGTTCATCCAGATAAAGATTAAAATCTAGCTCCCCTGACACCAAAGGCAGCCCTATTTGGAAGTACTCTCCTCTAAGACTGACCTACTCTTAAGTTTTGTATGCTCCATCTCACAACTCTACTACTAAAACTAGTAAATTAGACTTGACTGCATCAAATAATGAATTCCTGGCCAAAGGTCACCGAATGGCAGTTTTCTGAAGTTGAGATTCTCAAGAATCATTGCTTTATACAGATCTATTTCCTATTCCTGGGCACAGCCTTTTACAAAATCACTCAGAAAGCTGTGGGTGATCAGCATTTTAGCTGCTCAACCAAGAAGCAAACAAGGAGAACAAAGGAACACATTTCAAAAGGAAATGTTAATGAAACCTAAGCTGACAGTCTGACAGTATCAATCCTAACACTGCCTAGAAGCTGAGTTTCAATTCATTTTGGTGCTTTGATTGAGGAGATCTGTCATTTTTAAGCGTTCCACAGTTTCCCTATTAAAGACTCTTTTTCATAATCCTTCAGTGAAAATCAGCGTGAGGCCATTGTTTCCCTCTCTCACAAAAACACTCTTCAGTTTCTGAGCTTGATCTCTGTTGAGAGGTGCTGAAAAGATCCCCTTTCAGAAAAATATACAGGTGAATGAAACCCTTTTGCCATTTCAAGTCAGGGACAAGTATTATGGATTTCATCATAAGGATCAGAGGCAGGATTCCTAAACCAGGATACAGACAGGAGGAAAGGAGGCAGAGGCAACCAGCCCTGATAAACTTGATCGAGTTAACCTCAGGCTCTGGACCCCCTTATCCGATTCACTTGGCCAGTCACGAATACTCAGAGTTAAAATCACTTGCCCCAAAGCAGGAAATTGAACACAAGTCTTACTCATTCCGAGTTCAGCTATTTTTCCACTCTACCACTCTGTACAGATTTAAAATAAATTTCAAAAAGAAAGTGGTGCCATTGAGATGGCTCAGGGAGCATCTGGGAGACTGGGTGGCTAGTCTTGGTTCTTTCTTGGCAACCTGCTTTTGATTCCTCTTTTGTTGTTTCTTCATAGTGTTACAGATCTAAGTCCCACTAGAGTTGCTTTGAAGGAGTGTGAATTTGTGTGTACGCGTGTGTGTTTGGGGAGCTGGATGGTGCAAATAGCTATGGGTAGACCTATGGAACTTCTGAAGAAAGAGTTGGGATGCTTTCTTTAAAGAAAGGGCTATCATTTATAAAGAGTCATCAAATACGTGATGAGCTATTCTAAAGGGGATATTGAAATTTCCCTTTTGATCCCAGCTGAGGGAAAAAAAATAAGGTAAGAGGAAGCCTCATGTCACATGAAGGATTTGGTTTGGTTGAGTGTAAGGAAGAATTTCTTCATGAGAGCAGTTCGTCACTAGAATTAGTGCATCAGAGAGCAAGGTTGTGAACTATTTGTCTCTGGAAATTTTGGAAAGCTAGGATGTTGTCTCCTTAAGGTCCCTGAATTCTGAAACCATCTTAGCTGACTGCTGGTGAAAGGAAGAGTACACTGATGAGCTCCAAAAGTCACTCTACTGAACTCAGGGGAGGATGATCTGATTCAAATGCCCCCATGATGGTTGAGAACATTAGTTAAAGTCCAAACTCCAAGCTTCATTGAAAATGGCTTTGGGATGCAAGATTTGCAGATATTGCTCCTACTATTTATAGAAAGAAAATGTAGCTCGCAGCTATCTATCACATTAAGAGGAAAGAAATAATGAGATGAGTGGATAAAGCATTTGCAGGCCAATTTAATAATATGAATTTTTTAGAGATAGCCCAACTATATTCTAGAGTACATCTAGATGGGGATTCAAAAAGAGCCTGTGGGCAGAATGGGTAAGCAAAGGAGATGACTCATCCTAACTAATAAATATCATCATTCTGGCTGCAAAGTGGTGCATCACTGAGGGAAAGTGAGATGGCACTGGATAGCAGTGACAAAATGGATTGACTGCTGCTGTGATGTTATTCAGGGGAAAACTGTTTTTCAAAAAGATAGCTCACTGCATGATATTACATGCATATTTATACCATGTCTATGTGAGATGAACAAAACTTCTCCACAACAAATCTGCTCTTATTTTTTCCTGAGAGGGTGAGGAATGTTTCTTTGTTTTTGTCAGCAGTTTCTTCTTCCCCCTCACACAGTACAAGAAATATTTAACCAGTGATCATTAAATTCTTACAAAAGCCTATGGGTGCTCTATGAAAGCCTATTGATGAGAATCACAGAATGAGTTGGCATAGACCTTATAGTCTAATCTATACTCAAATAAGCATCTCCTCTACAAAATTCCCACCAGTCTTTCCAAAGAGACAGAGAACCAACTGTTTCCTTTTCCCATGCCACTTAGAATACTATCATTGACACTGTTTTGTTTGTATGTAAGCTTTATCTCAATATATTTCCCTTTTCCCTCACCTACTGCAAAAGCCATTTTCTGGAATAAAGAATGAGATAGTGTAGGAAAATATTATACTGTTCAAAAAGCTTTATTTATTAACATTGTTTGAACCTTGTTTGTTGTGGCTAGAAATTGCAGAATTCAAAATCTTACAGAAGAGGTCCAAGGCCAAGCAGGATGGGGGAGGGGGGGATGTCCCACTGGGGTATTGTTTTGGGTCTACTGGATGCATTTTTGAATCCTCCAGTTTTAATGTTTATGTTTATATCTCAGTTGACCTTCATTTGCATGCTTATGCTCACTGATATACATCTCAATGGACCTTTACCTAAGAATTGCCCTCTCCACAAAAGAGCTTAACTGGCAAGTGCTATTCATGCTGGTATTTTCCTCTGAAATTGTATATAATTTAAGCCTTTCCGAGACTGAGGAGAGAGCCTTGTTTCCTCTTTCCCCTTCTGCCAAATGACCTAATAAATTTCTTTCTAAACTGTTTCAGATTTTGGAGTTTGTTCTTGTGACTAATAATAGAAACAGAGGGGGAAAGGCAGACTGACAAAATTAAGCAACACATCAACTGAATCTGAGAACATGTTTAGTGTTCCATATCAGTAGTCTCTCATCTCTACAAAAAAGGGAAGGAGATAGAATTTCTCATTTCTTCTTTAAGGCCAAGCTTTGTCACTGTAATTATTTTATGATTTGTGGTGCTTGGTGCTTCCACTTACAGGCATGACTTGGAGATATTGCTGTTTTCACTTCTAGAACACTACAATAAAGTGAATATCAGAATAAAGCAAGTCACATGACATTTTTGGTTTCCCAGTGCATATAAACACTTATTTAATCCCCCCGAAGAGGAAAAGACCTCTATGTACAAAAATATTTATAGCAGCTCTTTTTGTGGTGGCTAAGAATTGGAAATCAAAGCTCATCAAGTGGGGAATGGCTAAACAAGCTATGGTACATGATGGTGATGGAATATTATTGTGCTCTAAGAAATGACAAGCAGGATGATTTCAGAAAGGCCTGAAGAGTCTTGTATAGTGAAGTGAACAGAACCAAGAGAATATTATGCACAGTGATAGCAATACTGTTTGATGAAGAATTTTGAATGACTTAACTATTCTCAACAATACAATGATCCAAGACAATCCCAAAGGCCTAATGATGAAGCCTACTATCCACCTCCAAAGAAAGAACTGATATTGATTGAACACTGATGGAAACAGGCTAATTTTCATTTTCTTTCATTTTTTCTTTTATTCAAGTTTTCTTGTACAAAATGACTCATATAATTTTTCCATAACGGCACATGTATAACCTATATATGATTGCTTACTGCCTGAGGGAGGAAGGAGGGATAGAATTTGGAACTCAAAACTTTAAATTAAAATATTTATTATTTTTTAAAAGTTTGTTTACTTTATACTATAATCTAGTGAGTATACATTAGTACTATGTCTAAAAACCAATGTATGTACCTTAATTAAAAATACTTTATTGTGGGGCAGCTAGGTAGCTCAGTGGATAGAACACTGGCCCTGGATTCAGGAGGACCTGAGTTCAAATCCGACCTCAGACACTTAACACTTACTAGCTGTGTGACCCTGGGCAAGTCACTTAACCCCAACTGCCCCGCAAAAAAAATACTTTATTGCTAAAAATGCTTAATATCATAATCTGAAACTTCAGCAAGTTGTAATCTTTTTGCTGGTGGAGGGTCATATCTTGATGTTGATCAGGGTAGTGATTGCTCCAGGTTAGGGGCACTGCACAATTTCTTAAAAGAAAACAATAGAGAAGTTTCCCTCATCAATCAACTCTTTCACTTGAGTACTTGTAGACACCATTGTAGGGTTATTAATTGACCTCATTTCAATATTGTTGTGTTTCACTTAAGCAATCAGAACACATAATTCACTGTCTTATGTGGGTGCAGTTCATGGCCCCCAAACAATTATAATAGTAACATCAAGGAACACTGATCATAGATCACCATGGTAAATAATAATAATAAAGTTTGAAATATTGTGAAAATTACCAAAATGTGACACAGAGACAAGATGTGAACACATGTGTTGGGAAAAAAATGGCACTGGTAGACTTGCTATACACAGGGTTGCCACAAACCTTCAATTTGAAAAAAAAGCTATCTTTGAAGCATAATAAAATGAAGAGTGCCCATACATTGTAACAGTAATTATATATATATATATATATATATATATATAAATTCACTGTATATATGCATGTATGTATATCGATATATTCAATATAGAAACTATGCTTA
The DNA here is from genome assembly GCF_019393635.1 of Dromiciops gliroides. Taxonomy (NCBI): domain Eukaryota; kingdom Metazoa; phylum Chordata; class Mammalia; order Microbiotheria; family Microbiotheriidae; genus Dromiciops; species Dromiciops gliroides. The sequence goes on along the minus strand of NC_057867.1, from coordinate 77,569,249 downwards.
TTTCATTTGACATCAGTTCATATACGTCTTCTCATGCTGCTTTATTGTCTTCATATTCATCATTTCTCATGGCACAGTACTATCACAGAACACTCATGCACCACAGTTTATTTAATCTTTCCCCAATGACACTGTTCCTAATTGTTAGGAAACTTTTCTCTCCATACAGTTCTGTTTCTTTCCTATTCCTCCCTTCCTACTTTTCCCCTCTGGGGTCAAGCAAAAAAAGCCCAACCCTTCTTCCAAGCAACCACTTTTCAGATACTTGAAAGCAACCATTAAGCACCTTCCCTAACTTCCAAGTCACCCCCATTTTGTCAATCCTGAAGGCATTTGCTATGCTCTTAGCCTTCCTTTGTATGTGGCACCCAGAAAGCAAATCAGTTCTTCAGATGGGATGTGAACAGGGTGCAGCACAGTGGAATTATCATTACCCCTGTTCTGAAACAATTACGGAATGAGAGAGTAAGAATTTCTATAGTGTCCGCTATGTTCCACGTGCTGGGCTAAGATCTTCTTACAAATATTATCTCAGCTGATGCTCACAATCAAACTGGGAATTAGATGCTATTGTTATCCTAATTTTACAGATGAGGGGACTGAAGCAAGTAGAGGCCTTATTCAGAGTCACACAGCTAGTAAGTGACTGAGGCCAAATTTGAACTCAGGTCTTCCTGATGCCAGGTCCAGCACTCTATCCATTTCATCAGCAGCTATCTCTAACCATTAGAGTTTTGGGCAATGATATCACACTGTCAACATACCGAGCTTGTAGTCCATGAAAAACTCTAGACTGGCAAACTACTATCTAAGCTATACATCCTCTGTCTACTTGTGAAGTTGATTTTTTTTGACCAAGTCTAATGATGGCTACTCTGAGTCTAGCCATTCAGTTGCTTAATTGCACTGCTGTTTAAGAACCCATGCCTCTTAATTGTTTTCACAAGCATAGTGCTGAGAGACTCAGTTACATGCTTTACTAAAATTATATCTACATCATCTCCCTCATCGATCAGCCTAATTGTCTTGCTAACAAAGTGAATAATATCATTCTATAAAGTCTTCTTCTATGTGACAGCCAAGTTATGTTGGTTCTTTGTGCTTATGGTTTCCTTTTCTGTGTGTTCACTAACCATGTCTATAATCATATATTCTAGAATTCTACCAGTAATTAAAGTACAAATCATTGGCCTTTCAAACTCTTTTGCTGAAAATCAGGACATTTGCCGTTCGTTTTATGATCTTGTGGTACTTTTTGTATTCTCCATGATCTGTCAAAGATCACTGACCACAGCTTGGTCTAAATGCTAAACTGGTTCCCACAAAATATGCAAAGACCTAGAGGAAGGCCTTCAGCACATGGAATTGATCTATCGTGGAGGATTTATAAGAGGATTCGGGCAGGAGTGCCACAGGACGAGAAGGTGTGAATAGGATGCTATATGCCCCTTTGTAGGGAATATCATATCTATGAGATAATGGATCAACTGAAGCATAAAGATATATATTCCATCTTATAATTGTTATGGGCCCTGGGTACCTCAGAAGTTTTCTGGGGTATATCAAAGAACATTCTCCTTCAGAAACTAAACCAAAGGACAGACACACCTAAAGAGATAAGTGGCACAGGATTGGGACAGAGTTAGCTCCAGGACCACCACCCTTCATTCCAGTCTCCCCCACCCCTCGGGGAGATAAGATTAGGTGTGGCTGCTGCCTTTGTGGCGTGAGGGAGAGTGAGATGGCTTGAGAGATCCGAAGCTGCCCCTCACTCAACTTCCCCCAGCCACCACCAGTGGGGGATGGTCCTTCCCCCATAAGGAAACTTTCGACAGTCAAATGATCACCCTAACAGGCCACCATCAATTCTCTATAAAAGTATCTGCCAGTGTCCTGCTCAAGGAGATAGGTATCTCAGAGAGCCAGGCCTCTGTGCCATGCCTTCTCCCCATGAGAAGAAGTCCAAGGATTTCTCTCTTGATTTCCTTTCCCTAGTGCCTAAATAAACTATTATTTTATTCTAATTGGATTTGTGTGCAAGAGAGTGTAATTCTTTAAAGAGGAATTCCTAAGAACCCCTACCTAAAACCCCTACTCATTTCCCCCATAACATAAAGGTGATGACAAAATGCAAAGGAGTATGGTAAATGTCTATGTGTCTATGTTTAAGAAATATATTCCATACAATGAATAAATACTTATTGAATTGAAAAATATACTAAAAGTAGAATAACACTATTAAAAAGTAAGAAATTCATAAAAGTATACCATTCATTTGACTCATTTGACTCCTTTAAACATCATAATTAGAGTCAGCAAGGGAATTAAGTTTATTTTGTGTTCCTGGGTTCTGTCCCAAACAATAAATTCACCTAATTAAAACTGTTAGTTTAGTATTCCTTCCAATGATGGAGACACTATAACCATTTATGAGCTATTTTCATTGCTGGGTTCAACAATACCTAATTATACTTTAACAACTTGTGAAAGAGATTTACTATTCTTATTTTATAATGAAATACATGAGTCAAGACATGTTTGAAAGCCATTTAGAGAGGCCCACTTCCTATAACCACCTTTTTTTCAAAGTAATAGTTAAGAGACCTTAAAGTATTTTGAGAATCTCTGATGCCCTTGGTGTGGATACCCCCTTCAAATGGAGAAGATCACAACCCCTCTGTGATTAAGAAGATAGCCCTGGGCTTATGGTATAGGTATGGGTCTTTCTGTACTCAGTTAAGCTGGTCCCCAGTACACAGGCTGTCCTTTTCCCCCTCTTAAAGTGTTTTAGTTGGGTACGATCTGCACGAACTTAAGTTCCACTGGCTGAGCCTTCATGAAAACTCAATGGCCCAGTTCCTTTATTAAGTAATGACATTAAAAGAGAACTCCATTTAAATGTCCTGGGATAGGTTACACATTACTGGACCCCCAGGGTCTACTGAAATGCAGTAAAAGGTGAGCAAAGTCTTCCTTTTCCTCATTTCAGCATTCAATGCAATATGGGATTTCAAACACTTAATATATGCGATTTTGAATTTTTTCCTTTTAAAATTGTTAATTTCAATCAAGTATTTGGTGCTTGTTTATGCAAATGAAATGCAAATCTTCTGATTGACATAATGATTGAAATATTACATTGATTATGCATTATACAGCTTTTCCCTGTCTTTTAAATAGTTGGATTAATTTTCCTCTCATATCTGGGAGGGTGCTGACAAGAGGCCTTCCTTCACAGGAATTAAGAGAAGAAAATTCCCATTTCTCTTCCTGAATCTCCACGGCAGCCAGACCCAGTCTTGGGTAAGAAGGAAGCCATGACTCTGGCCAGGGAAATTCCCAGCTAGACAGGAAGAACAAGGGTCATCAGTCAATAAGCAAGCACTTTTTAGTGCCTACTATGTAAAAGGCACTATGCTAAGTGCCAGGCATATGAAAACAAAAATGACCTTGTTCCTTTTTTCAAGGAGCTTCCATTCTTCTGAGGGACATAAGTACAATTATAGGTATGAACAAGCTATATGCCATGTCCCCTCCCCACCAAGAATGGCCAAACTCTGTGTCAGGGCGGTGGACTTCGTATAACTACCATTGCTGGGCCTCGGGGATCACATATCTACCTTTCCACTCCCTACTGAAAGGGAGAATTAGACTAGCAGGGGTTTATTAGACCTCCTTTAAATGGAATTTAAAATACAAAAAAATCATTTAAAGCTACAAAATTATATGTGTATATGCATACACATATAGATAAATTTATATAGTTTAAAGTACAGTATCATTTATATTTCTGTAAACTATATAAATCAGTGACATGATTTTTCAGGGATTTTTGCTGGCTCCAGAAGTTCCAATTATCACCATGGATTTTTGTTTTGTTTTGTTTTGTTTTTGTTAACCTTCTTTAAACTGGAAGACATTTTCCAAAGACATTTTCTCCCTTAGAAGGTAAATCCTAAAAAAAGGAGTTTGTATTGGGTGACCTCTGGAAAAAAAAAAGAAAAAAAAAAAGAAGGTAAATCCTATTCTTCTCCTGTTAACAAGTAGCTCATAAATCAAGTTCTAATCAAGTTGCAAATCCCAATTTTATTTCTTCACCTCCCCAGGGGAGCAGACCATTTTCGAGGATCTTTTATTTTCTAAACTCCACCATTTCCAGACTTTTTGCTCCAAATCAAAGAACTTTTACATGAGTAACAATCTGAAATTCTGTTAAGAATAAGATTAAATTGTCCCTTTCTTTTGATCCTGAGAACTCACCACTAGGCATATACCCCAAAGAGGTCACAGATAGAAAGAAAAGTCCTTATATATGCCAAAATATTTATAGAAGCATTTCATGTAGAACTGAAAACAAAGTAGACTCTAAGCAACCTAAGAATGGCTAAACAAATTATATGACTATCATGGACTATCACCACATTATAAGAAAGAATGAAAAGTATTCATGGAAAGCATGCAGAGATTTCTCTGAACTGACACAGAGTAGAGAAAGTAGAATCAGGAAAACTATCTCTCTATATAAAAATATATATAAACATATATATATAGTTTTTATATATAATATATATAAACATATATCCAGTGTTATATATATAATATATTTTTATATATGACTACTATAAATGGAAAGATCCTGAAACTAAATTGTCTAATTATAATGACCAAGCTAGGCCCCAAACGAGAAAAGAGAAAATATACTGTGCCCCCTTCCTTTGCAGAGATTTGTGATTGGTTAATTACTAATTATAAGTTTTAATAAATTTGTATCCTATCTTTTCAGCATTATTCTAGGAATTTCAACTTCACTATTAATAGTTTTATTTTCAGGAGAAATTTATCTTAGCTTCATACTTGATGAGCTCAGGCTACTTGAAACATTTTAGCTGGATTTTTAAAAAACAAGTTTTAGTACTAGTGGGAACATTTAAATAATTTTATATAATTCTATTTAAACCTCACACAGCTACTAATATGAATGGCCAGACAGCTTCATATAACAATGCAGAAGTCCCCAGAACATATGCCACTGAATGGAAATGGCTCTAGGTGTTTTTCCCCAGAAGAACCACTTTTGCTCTGAAGTATATATACCACGTCCCACTATCACTCTGAGAAACCCAGGCAAACAAATAAGCACCTGCCTTAATGTGCTGCTATTTTAGAGAAAGCGCATGTTATTCTAAGGCGTTCTTTTCTTACAGCAGACCGTATATGAAATCTGCTCATTGATGATCAGCCCTCTAAAAGATCTGGTTTGTTAATGCTTTTGCTATCAAGTGGTAGCATGCATTCAGGACAATGAACCTCAACAGCAGCATTACATACTGCTATCTACCCAACTTAGTCTTCTTTGCCTTGTACATTCCCTCCTTTGTTTTCTTGAGCACTCCCATAGTTTCAGCTAGCTCCCAACTTAGATATAACATATATCATTCACTTCTATTACATTAACCACAACTATCATTGTTATTTTCCTTCCAACATAGATTCTAAACCCTTTGGGGTTTAGAATGCAGGTTTGCCTGTATTTTCAGTAGCCTGCTGGCCATCTCTACTTGGCCATCTCATTAGCATCTCAAATTTCAGAGGTCAAAATCAGAGTTCATTTTACTCCCACTCAAACTTGTTTCGCATCCTGACTTCTCTACCTTTGTTCATGGAGCCACTGTGTCCTGAGTTATTCAGGCACAAACCCTCATTCATCTCTGCCTCATCCCTCTCAATTAGCACTGGCTTTACTTATAGTGAAGTTCTATTGATCTCACCTCCACCACTCCAATTCTAGACTGATACAATAACTTTCTAACTGATCTCTTTCCCTCTAGTCTTTTCTTTGCCAGGCCATCAGACACACAGCTTCTAGAGTGTTCTTCTTAAAGTAGAATTCTGATTATCCAACCTCCAAGCTGGTAGAGATATCAAAGTTGGCCCAACCCATATCTAAAAAAGAATCCCTGCAAGTGGTTATTTAATTTTGTCTCAAAGAACTCTAGTGACAGAGAGCACAGTATCTTCTGAGGCAGCTATTTGGATGGCTCTCATTTTTACGGAGTTTTGCCTTCTTTGCAATTTGCCTTGTACAACATCACTTACAGCAAGTAGTGCCCTCTGCTGCCATTTCATTGATCAAATGGCTTATCTCATTACCTACCCTGTGTGGAATGAAGTTCAAACTCCTTGGCTCCAACCCCTTTGGCCAGTTTCATTTCCTATTCTCTTGAGTTGGCCCTATGCTTCAGCACATCTGGATTGTTTGTTCTCAAAATACATGCCATGGTTTCTGCTCACTTAACTTAAGAATTGGAAATTGAAGGGATGGCCATCAATTGGGGAACAGGTGAACAAGTTGTGGTATTTGAATGTAATGGAATACTATTGTGCTGTAAGAAACAATAAGCAGGTGGATTTCAGAAAAACCTGGGAAAACTTACATGAGCAGAACTAGAACATTGTACACGGTATCAACAACACTGTATGATCATCAACTGTGATAGACTTAACTCTTCTCAGCAATGAAATGATCCAAGACAATGACAAAAGACTTATGGTGGAAAATGCTCTCCCCATCCAGACAAAAAACCTGTGGAATCTGGATGCAGCTTGAACTGTAATGTTTCTACTTTTTTTGTATTTTTTTCTCTTTTGAGGTTTTTCCCATTTGTTCTGATTCTTCTTTCACAACATGACTAATGCAGATATATGTTTAATGAGATTGTACATATATAACCTATATCAGATTGCTTTCTGTCTTGGGGAAGGGGGAGGGAAGTGAGGGAGGAAGAAAAATTGAGAACTAGAAATCTTATAAAAACAAATGTTGAAAACTATCTCTACATATAACTGGAAATAAAATGCTTTTATGATTAAAAAATTAAATAAAATAACTAAAAAATAATCATATGCCTCTGCTACTCAAGAACTTTTAGTGGATCCCTATTGCTTCTATATAAACATACACATACATAAAATGTTTTTATGTTTTATATAAAAGAATATATCTCTATTTAAAAGGATAAAATGCAAATTCTTCATTTTAGCATGGAAAGCCCTCTACAATGTGACTCCAACCAATATTTCTTGGCAAATTTCTCATTATCCTCCTTTATGTTCTCTATATTCCCTTCAAATTGGCCTACTTGCTGTTCCCCCGTCACCTCCAACTCTTAGAATCCTTAATTTCCTTTAAGATTTGTCTCAAACACCAGGCCATTCCTGATACCCCTAGTTGTAAGTGCGTCCCCATCCCTCATTATCCTTTATTGATGTTATATGCGAGTATATATGATCTCCTCCAATAGAATGTAACCTCCTTGTAGCCAGGGACTGTTTCGTTTTTTCCTTTGTACTTCTACTGCTTAGTATAGCAGTTGGCAAATAGTAGATGCGTAATACATGCTTCATGGATTGACTGACAGGAACCAAGAACTTAGAGGCTATCTATATGCAGCTCTCACATAACATTCATCAAAAAAGATGAGTAAAATTGGATGTTAAAACCACTTTTATTTGATTGTTCTGAGAAAATATAATTGTAGGAGCTCTTTTTAGCTAACCTTTCTCACCTCAAAGAGGCAGGCTGACCAAACTGTTCTGTTCCATTTTACCTTGAGAATTTTTCAAGATGCCCTGTCAGATATCAGAGGTGTCATTCACTGTAGCACTTAAGTGTGGACCAAGCAGTCACATGTACCCCCGTGGGTACTTTCCCACTGCAAATACACCAACACAGTTTCCATCCCATCATTTTGGCTCTGAAGCAAATGTGACAATTGATTACAGGCTTCCTGCCCCAGCTAATGGCTGGACTGATAGTATGTGACAAAGGAGCTTCAAGCACAGAAGCTGTCTCTAACCACTGTTAACTGAATTTCCTCCGCTTCACCTTGGTAAATGATTTCCCTGCTGTTGTTTTTAATTTTGTTATGTCTGATTTCCCCCCCAAAATTGCTAAGAAAGTGAATAAAAATAGGGAGCTGTGAAGTATTTTCCCCCAAAGCCACATCATTTTCTGTCTAACATAATCATGGTGGCCTAACAGTGGGGCTAGTGTTTGACAGCATTCTCATGCATGTGGAAATGAAGCATTAGGGAAAACCAGAGATTCTCTAAAGTGCTTTACAGATTAGCCTCAGTCATCTCGAAACGCCATGTTCTAGGTATGTAAATATATCCTGTGTGTGTGTGTGTGTGTGTGTGTGTGTGTATGTGTCTCACATACACGCATGGGACATAAATAAACTGGTTTTGAGCCAGATTTGGGATTTCATATGTTGAGGGGACTTCTAGTAAGAAAACTACGTCTCCTGATGAAGATTTGTAACTTCTTATGTTAAGGTGTTGTCTAGGGGCACTGAGGAATTATGTGACTTGTCTGCTCATGCTCATACAGGCTGTGCCAAAGGTAGAAGTGGAACTCGGTTCCTTCTGACTCCAAGGCCAGCCCTCTATTGACTCTCTTCCTTATGGGTAACATTCTTTGCTACAAAATTTACTTTCTGGCACATCTGACAATCCTCCCTGGACTATAATTCTCTATTGCTATTTTTATATCTGCATTATCTTCAACCTTAGTGTTCTTAACATTCATTCATTAGCAATGATTCCCTTTAAATGTTCATTTTATCCTTCACAAAAATATCAGTCTCTCCTTATGAAGGCACAAAACAGATTGTGAAGTGGTAGAGAAGGTGAACAAATACATGATTCAGCAGGATCATATGGCCACTAACTTAGAAATCACATTGAAAATAAATGCAATGTGATTTGTTAGAGAGTCTCATTTAAAATGCATACCTGTTGCTGTCAAACCCAGCAACTCATGAGGTACACCTTTATGCACTGATGGAAGAGGGCCATGGTGGGAATCAGCCCTAAAGCTTTTAGCATGCCCCACAGATATTTGGAGTACATACATGTCTTGCGATGTTTTAGGCATTCACTTCAAACTAAACAACATTGACACACTGCAGAGACCTCTGGAGATACTACATGGATTCCTGGATTATCCATTCTGCCCTCCTTACCAATACCTTTTTTCTGTTCCCCACTCCATAGAAGGGATGTGTCACAGAAGCCTTAGAGCTGCTGCCTTGCGGGTGGGAATGTTTGAATTGAAGTGTGTTCATCCAAGTGACTTCAGCTCTTTCTCTTATAAGCAAGTTCCCTTGCTCAGGATTGCAATCCTGGTTTGTTTCTTCTAAGGCTTTTCCAGCCTTTGGCAGACCATAGTGGTGATAGAGCCCAACTGCTACTTTCCCAGGGCAGTATTAATACAGGCATGGTTCCTAGGATCCCAAGTTGGCCTGATCACTCTCAAGGCGACATATATCTTCCTTTGCTGAGCAAGGAGAAATCTGGATTTCCTATGAGTTCCTACTTCCACACAATGTGTGGAATTCAGGATGGGTGAACTTGGGGGGACTGTTATCAGTTCCACTGTGGACTGGCTGGGAATGAGGTGCCTGCTAAATATTTAGGTGCAGAAATCCAGTAGACAGCTCATGAAATGGGGGATGGAATTCAGGAGAGAGATCAGGACTAGATGAATATATCTGAGAGTACAGTTCAATTAATCTGCAAGAACTGATTGCACACCTACTATGTAGTAGACACTGTGCTAGGCCCCCGGGATACAAGGGCAAAAGAAAATCTTCCCTTGAAGACAGGGAAGGAAAGCTACAAGACACAGACTAAGCAGGTACAAGGTGACCTTTGGGCATGAAAATCATGATGGAGAATCAAGGAAGGCCTACTGTAGATGGCAACTGAGGGCTTGCAACTGGAGAGAAGGGAGGAGAGAAAGCATGTCAGGTATTGGGAACAGGCACAGAAATGGAAAACAAGGTTATTTCTAAGGAATAGCAAGAACAGTAATGTGCTAATAAAATGTATGAAGAGGGTGGAACCAGGCTGTAAAGAACTTTAAATGCCAAGTAGTTTATAATAATAAGGAGCCACTGAAGTTTACTGAGTAAGGGATGATGTGAGAATAGGAGAAAACCCAGCATACTGTTTGCTGTTGCAATCTACAATTAGAGGGGTACTACTCTTTTAATATTCATGGACTATTAAAACAATCTGAAAAGTGGGTATATATCATTTCAGGAATGGTTTAATAAACTTTAGCATATGAGGAATTCAGAAAATTTGAGGAAAACATATAAATGACATCAGAGAGAAATAAACAGATTAACATGATGGCCACAATAGAAGGAAAGATCCCTGAAAGGCTATTGATAACTACAAAATTTTCTGAGAACTGATTCCCCACCCAGTCCTCCCTACCCAGGCAGGTGAATTGCCTGGGGCTAACCAATCTTTTGTCAATTCCAGACTCTTCTTCTACTTCTACTTCTTCTTATTTCGTGGGGCAGTGAGGGTTAAGTGACTTGCCCAGGGTCACAAAGCTAGTAAGTGTCAAGTGTCTGAGGCCAAATTTGAACTCAGGTCCTCCTGAATCCATGGCTGGTGCTTTATCCACTGTGCCACCTAACTGCCCCCAAACACTTTTTTTGGGGGGGGGGGCAGGGCAATGAGGGTTATGTGACTTGCCCAAGGTCACACGCTAATAAGTGTCAAATGTCTGAGACCGAATTTGAACTCAGGTATTCCTGAATCCAGGGCTGGTGCTTTATCCACTGTGCTACGTAGCTGCCCCCAATTTCAGACTCTTGATCAATTTAGGGACCTTCCCCAACACAAAATGATCCCAGCCTTACTCCATGGACTTTATGTTATTATGTAAAAAAGGTCCACCTACATTAAGTAGTTTCTTAAATAGTAAGTTTGATTTAAAGTAGTTTCTATACTTAACTTGGTTCCAAAGGTTTGTCATGCCGGGGTGGGAATGGGGATAAGCTCCCACTCTCTATAAAATGCTCCAATAGCATGCGTCTCAAATAGCCTCTGACAACCGAAGCCCAACTCCTGGCCTTCTCGTGGTGGAACTGTTTCCACTAACAGGAGAAGGGGCAAAGGCGAGTCACTGGCGCCTTAAAACCAGTCACTTCGGGGAGGTGGGGCTCATTAGCCTTGGCAGGCAACCCGCCTAGGGGAAGGTAACCCTAATTTTAAACCTCCACTGCCTTGTGGCTATACCCATATATGGGAAAGGCTTCAGGAGTTAACCCCGAGGAACAATCAGGAGTCGGAGTCCCTTAGGTAGTTGGATGTTGGATATCACATCCCTCTGGCAACTCCTGTGGCGGCACTGGTGCCAAAGTGTATTGGCTCTGCCTTTCCTTTGGATCCACCAATGTCTCGGAGAGGGAAAACCTGTTGCATGGGCAACAGCTTGTTTTCCATATTGATCTGCCCAGGCCAGCGCCCTGGAGAGGACACTCCAACTACTCTTCATGGGGTAGATACGACATGGGATGTGGCAGTTACCGGTTATAAGTCACTCAGGAGCTGCGGCTCCCATATCGGACTGCACAGCCACACTGTGGCCTGTGGCTCTTCAAGGTGCTGATCCATGGTTGTCTGCAACTGGTGGAGGCCTACTACTACTACCATACTTAACTCAGTACTTCTATACTTAACTCAGGAGCAGTTTCTCTAGTTTCTTTGGTAAAGGTTCATTTATATTAAGTAGTTAGTAGTTTCTGTACCTGACTCACTCCCCCCCCCCCAGCAGTCTTCTGGTCTCCTTTTTTTCTGTTACTCCATAAAAACCTTATCCTCAGGTTCCCATCTTTGGGTATTCCTAGCTTCTTGCTTTGCCATACCGCAAGCTATAGTTCCTCTGCCCCAATTAAAGACCTTATTTTCTCCTATATTAAATATTTCCTTAATTTATAGGTTAACACTATTAAAACTTAAAAATGAACAAAGACTTTCAGGACACCCTGTATAACTTTGATCAAGGTACTAATTGGCCCTCAGTCTACTTAACTGTAAAATGATACCAAATGCCAGATCTGTATACAATATATTGCACTAGATACCTGATTAGATTCTGTGACCTTTAAGGTGACTTCCGAATCTAAATCTGTGATCTAAAGAGCATGACATGATATGGACTTTGTTAAAGAGAGAATGGATCCAAAGGGGATCTAAAATGAGGGGATGCCAAGGGTTGCCTTTAACTATCATTATGAGTCTTTGATATTCAGTTATTTTTCAGTTATGTCAGATTCTTTGTGACACCATCTGGGGTCTTCTTGGCAGAGACACTGGAGTTATTTGACATTTCCTTCCGCAGCTCATTTTATAGATGAGAAAATGGAGGCAAACAGGTTTAAGTGACTTGCCCAGGGTCACACAGCTAGTGAATGTCTTAGGTTAGATTTGAACTCAGGAAGTGGGCTTCCTGACTCAAGGCCTTGGACCTGGAACACTTTTGCACCACCTAGTGGCCCCACCAGCAATTAAAAGAGACTAGAAAATAAAAGCTGGCCATTGGCTGGCAAAGGCTATAAATATGAACTACAAGGCTATCACTTGCCCATTCCCACTGATGATATATCAGGAAATGATTACACTTTGATTGTGAGATATTTAGGAAGTCTGATCTTTCAGGAACATAAAACATCAATAAAATTTATTATGGAAATTTGTTGATTCTTAAACAAAAGGCTAGAAAAGTACCTACATAGATTTTTCTTTTCTTTTCTTTCTTTCTTTTTTTTTTTTTTAGTGAGGCAATTGGGGTTAAGTGACTTGCCCAGGGTCACACAGCTAGTAAGTGTTAAGTGTCTGAGGCCGGATTTGAACTCAGGTACTCCTGACTCCAGGGCCAGTGCTCTATCCACTGCGCCATCTGGCTGCCCCTACCTACATAGATTTTTAAAAGCACAACTTCCTTTGTAAAGTATACATAATATCTAATATAACAACATTCAGTTTTGAAAGATGGCTGATTTTCCCATTTAGAAATTAGTTTTACATGGATACATTTCGAACCAGAACTACATACCATATATATGTGAGAATAGATATTTCATTGTTGCTGTAGCTATTGCCATGATGAAATGCAGCCCCAAATACTAGATGGGAATATGATGTATATTTACTGCATAGGAGATCCATGAGATTACTCTTTGCTTCACACTAGTCAAAGAATAAATTCCCAAGTTAATTATATTCTTAGTTGAGTGAACCTGCCTCAAATTGTCTTCTAGTGTCATTGCTCCAAAAAGTGAATATCAGAATATTTGAGTAGGAATAACCAATTACTGTCTGAATATTTAGAGTCAGCCCACTGCATTGCATTGAGTCACAGGTGTCTCCCACAAGGCGGTGAATTTCCATGCCATACGTACCGCACGCTGTCCCAACAGGATGGATGGGCTGAAGGCAGACTTGCTTTGCTATGGAAAGGTTTTTTATCATGATGGTAAGACACCTTTTGGCAATGGGCTGACTTTTTCCAAGCTACAGCAAAACTTAAATGTCTCTTTTTTAAAGAGGGAACACACAGAGAAAATGATCATTTCATTTAAAGAAAAAGAAAGAAAATAAAGAAACGGAAAAAGGGAAAAGGAAAGGTACTAGGGGAAAAGCCTTGATTTTAGATATAAACATAGCCTTCTGTTGTAAATATTTGTCATCTGAGGCAAATGCTTGAGACATTTCTTAATTACATTGGAGAAAAAAATTTAAAAAACCCTAAAGTGGTGTCCATGCGCAGTGGTGGATTATATTTTGTCTCTACAATAACAACAACAACAACAACAACAATAGTAATAATAGCTAACATTTATATAATGCTTATTAATTGCCAGGTACTGTGCTAAGCTCTTTACGATTTTTATCTCATTTGAAACTTGCAACAAATACTGGAGGAAGGTGCTAATTATTCCCATTTTATAGATAATGAAACTGAGGCAAACACATTAAGTGGCCAGGTTCACCCAGCTAGTAAGTGTCTGAGGCTGGGTTTGAACTCAGGTCTTCCTGACTTTAGGACTGGCACTCTACGATTGTGGCACCCTCTAGTTGTTAGGATATAGTGAAGATGTTTGAGTTAAATGCTCAATATTTCTGTCACTTTGGGCAGTAATAAAAGGCATACACATGATTACAAAACCAACACTGATAGTGTTCAAATAATTTGAGGGAATAACTTCAGAGTCAGAGGCACCATGGCACAGCTGGCCTTGAAGCCCAAAAGACCCGGGTTCAAGTTTTGCCTTTGACATTACTGGTTATGGGATCCTCCATAACACTAGTTGGAGTGTCTTGAAGTATCAAACTCAACTAGAAATAGTGTCAGTCAACCGTACAATCCTGTGGGCCACATATTGACTTCAAAAACCATGTTACCATTATTTGTGTTCTACTGTATTTTCATTTCTTAAAAATATGTCCTAATTGCATTTTAATCTGGATCAAGTCACAGAGGAGTATTGCAAGCAGCAATACAGCAGGTGGGTGCAATGTGTTGGACACCTCTGCCTTAGACAATTCCCTAAACCATGAGCGGCAATGGACAATAAAATCGCAGGTCCTGTCTATATCTGCTTCTTATTTGAGATTAGTTCTGTCCTACCAGTCTTGTTCCTAATGTAAGCAAGGGCATTTGCTGTTATGATGATGAATGATGTGAAACATTACACTAATAAACACTTTAGTGGTATATCTGATGGACTATGAATTAATGAGTGGTATTGTGCTCACTAGGAAGACAGATCAGCATTTCAATCCCATGTTCTTTTTTGATGTTTTAATCACCTTAATTTTCACTGGGAGTGAGTTGAAACAAATCTTCCTGGAGGTAGATTTTGGTCTGAATTTTAAAAGTCCCAACTTAGGTGAAAATGAATCAGGGTTTTAAGGACATATGAACGTCCTTTTGGGAGATAGCCCAAAAGCAACAGAGGCTTCATCCAAAGGATCAGTTTTGGAAAATCTCTTTGGAAAATAAGAATGAGATTTTCATTGAGTCAGCTCCATGTGGCCAATTCCAGGACTGGTCCTGGTCACAGACCAAATGCTCATTCTTCTTGCTACTTAAAAATGTGCTCTTTTGGTCAAGAGGAAGACTAGGTGAGAGTGTATGGAGCACAAATCCATCAGCTCTCTTGGTAAAACAACATCTGAAAACACGATCAGCCTTGTCCCTTTTGCATACAGCCTTGTCCCTTTTGCATACAGACATTTATTAGAAAACACACATCAGCCTTGTCCCTTTTGCATACAGACCACAGACAGGGCATCACCATCATTAGAAACTGCCTCCAAAGTGGGCATCTCAACCACAGTGACCAGCATGGTCACAATCACACTGGCCACGGAATTACAGACCTTGGGTTAATGTGAAATCACTTCTCTGCAACGACCACTTATGTGGTCTTGGGAAAGTCTCTTAACCTCTCTGGGGTTTGACTTCCTCTAGAAAATGACAGGGTGCCTCAAGGAACCTGAGGTCCCTGCCAGCTCTAAATATGTCATTTTATGACAACAGTATGAAAACTAAGATGCAGATGTCTTTATAGCTTGGAAACAGAATCCAATCTTTAAATCTTGTTCAAGGCTGAAGTTTTAATGAAATTCATGCCAAAAGGAACATTTTATACCCCCATGCTTTTCCTTTGTGTCATATTTTAAATTGTTTCAGATCTAGGGGTTACAACAAGAGGTAAATTCCAGGCCTTGGTGTTTTGTTCCTTTCTCCCTGCCTTAGAATCAGGGTGTTAGAACTAGGAGAAAGCTTAGAGATCCCATAGAACAACAGTTACAATTCAATTCAGTAAGCATTTATTAATCACTTATTATGTGCCAGGCCTAATACCAGGTACTGGAGACAGGCCCTACCTACAAAGAGCTCATATTCTCCTAGGGGAACCTAACAAACAGATGGAGGAAAACAGTGTGGAACAACTAAGAGATTAGGCAAGACTTCTCCCAGGGCCTTGAATAACTATGTTGTTTATGAAATGGAACGCACAAGGGATCCTTTAAAGATTTGAGAACTGTTTCTTTTCCCTGAAAATCAGAGAGTAGTAAGAGATTAGTGGCTGAGTTGGGACTAGAATACAGGCCCTTGACCTGGTCCCCTAAGAGGATGTTCTGTCTCCCTTTCACAATGGGACTTTATGTCTGTGATACTGGGAGAGGAGCAAAAAAGAAGAGGGAGTTGGTTATCTGAAAACCACTACTAGTGAGTTCCTTTTATTGTACTCTTGCTTCTACTCAGCATTCAGTGGGATTCTCTTTAGATTATATCCCTGATGCCATTTACCCCAAGGTTCTGGTATCATTTACTAGCGCTCTCAAAATCTGCACAACTCTTACAGCAGGATCGGTCACACTGGGTGTTGTCCCACTACAGAGCTTTTAGTCTCAACATACCTCCCAGGAGATGCAGCCTAGGGAGTCGCTACTGATATGCGACCTCTAGTCAGGCAGTGCCCATGCCCTGAAAGAAAAACAGTGCAGGATGTGCCTCACACATTATTAATTGATGCAGGGAAACCCAAGAATTCATTATCTCTCTAAGTTGGAGCAAAACTGGCACAACTGCAAATGTGATTCCTCCTGTCATCTCCCTCACAGCTTACAAAATTGTCATGCTATTAACTAGCTCCATTTCTAAAGCCTGCTAAAAGCAATGAGTTGAGAGTCAACTACTCCAAATGTCTTTAGACCATGCATACTTAATTACATGACTGAAGAAATTATGAGTTCTTTAAGGCAAGAGGGATGACCGAATAGCTTGGCTTCAGTGATTCCTGTTTTGGAGGAAGACATTTATTAGAAAAATGTTTCCCATCTTCCAATACGGAGAATTCATCATCGGAAATCACAGAGACTGGAAACTACACCTTGTGGTGTACCAACATCTTAATCACCTCCTTTCTCCTCCTCTTTTTCTCATTCAGTTTCCATTTATATTTCCTGGCCCTTCCTTTCCCAGGCAGGAAGCAGTCTATCTATTCTTTTTGTATCTCCCTCCTAGGGTGCCCAGGGCATGTTTCTTGTACAGGAGGCTCTCAATAAATTGCAGTTTATTTATTTGTGTTTGTGGGTGTGTATTTGTGTGTATCTATCTTGATCTAGACCTTAATGCTCAAAGCAGAGATGTTCATTGATTTTTTAGAAAAAGATTCCCATAGTGCTTTGTGATCAATAATGACTTCATGAGGCAAAGACATCACAGATGGTAGTAAATTTTATAAATTTATTAAAAGATTTAACATCTGCTTGCTAAAAGGCTCTCTAGATGTATATCTACCACATTGTTGAATGAGCGTCATGCACAGGCAATGAGAAATGCCAAGAAGTGCTGCGCTGTGGGAAGAACACAGGGAGTGGGAACCCTATTTGGGTTCTAATACTTATTTTGCCGCTGCTCAATTATACCTGTGATCTTGGACAAGTCACTTAGACACTCTGGGCCTGTTTTTCATATATATAATGAAGAACTTGAACTGAAAAACCGAGATCTCTTTCCGCTCTAAGTCTCTGACCCCAGTATCCAACTGGAAGTATAAAACATACCTAGAGCACACGAATAGCTAGAGGCTAGAGATCTGTTTCTCTAATACATCTTACTTGCTGATGTCATGTGCCAGAACTGGAGATGACTGCCCTTTTTGGTAACATATGATGTGAATCTATCATTGTCAGAGAGAATGGAAGGATTATAGCAGTGGTGGCCTGTAGAATTCACAGGAGAAAACAAGGCTGACTACAAAATCAAACGTCAGCTTGCTTTTCCTGAAACTAAGTGAGAGGTGAGCTGTTTATCTGGACAGCATGAGAGCCCCAGTGGCATTCGCTTCATTTTTCATGGGATAAACTGACAGGGACATTAAATAACTAAAACAAGGCCTAGATGTTTGCAGCTGGGAACGATTTTGGCAATCCATGTAGAGCAGGAGCCAAAGTGTACTGATAACCTAAAAGGAAGCCAGGACAGATGGTGTCTTTGGGTTTGTGAATGACATGGTTGCTTTAGGAAATGCCTTGGATAAAATGAAGCCTTCTGACCATTTCATCTCCATGTCTGATATCTTGCTTCTGATTATTTTTTAAAGGCTATTAGATGGGGCAGCTAGGTGGCACAGTGGATAGAGCACCCGCCCTGGAGTCAGGAGGACCTGAATTCAGGTCCAGCCTCAGACACTTAACACTTACTAGCTGTGTGACCCTGGGCAAGTCACTTAACCCCAATTGCCTCACTAAAAAAAATAAATAAAAAATAAAGGCTATTAGAGTGTCCTCTCAGGACAGACATGGCAGACATGGACAATGTTTGATTATATGTCTTTGTTAGAAAAGGAGACTATGGGGCTCCTTTCCTATTGGAAAGTGACAAATAGATGTGTGTGTGTGTGTGTGTGTGTGTGTGTGTATTCTCTTTTTATAGATTTAATTTTCTATCTCTCTGTGTCTCTGTCTTTCTCTGCCTCTCATATATATATGTCAAGGCCTATCTCTGACACATGCTGACTGGTGAATCATAGGCAAGACCCTTAAGCATTAAAGTGCTCCAATGAACTAAAACTATAAGTTACAAATGAATTGCTGGTCTTCATTAGTAGACGACATTTCCATGTCTGATATTCCCCATATCTTTGAAGTCCTGGGTCTAGATTCATCCTACCCCCATGACTACCTGATAATAAATGAGTTCAAAGTGAAGAACTCTAAACTATTTAGAAGAGATACTGTAACACAACTAGTTTTATATTAATAAAGTGAATAATATAAATTGTTTAAATAAAAAATAAAGGTTTGACCATGTATCGGCCTCTCTTTATCATTTCCCCTTAGCAATATATTAGATTAGCTTTCTGACTAAGAGGGAAATGAACTTTGTTAAGAAAACTGTGGCACAGAGCCAAGTAGCACCAATCCAGGGACCCAGAATTCTGTGCTTTCTGCAGTCCTTGTAGAACTGCTATCCCGCAGAATCTAAGCATTGATTAAAAGTTTCCCTCTCTCCTGGTTCCAAAGATAGACTACATACTGCAAATGAATGCATTCCTTTCTTGTTCACTTTCAACTAGATTGAAACAATAGAGCAGCAAACAGAGGTGTGAATTGCCCCTATTTATCTTAGTGGAATGTTCCTATCAAAGCCAAGTTTTTAGAGTTTCAATTTTAACACTGATGTGTGAAGTTACTTACAAACCAGGCTGCTTTTGAAACAACCCCACAGACAAATATTTTTACCTCAACTATTAACCCAGAAGTTGACACTACTTTAATTACATACTAAGCTATCTGTCCTGATGTCCCATAAGAAGGATGCATACACATTTGGCATCTATTCTATGCATTATAGAAACGTTAAAATTCAACATTTGGAAAATTGGCCCTTACTTTTCACTTTTGCAGGACTTCAGTTTTGAAACTTTCAATATTTGGTCTTTTGCTGGGACTGCTGAAGCAAAAGATCTTATCAGTGAAAAGCTTGTCGTGTTTCCAAATGCAACTGAATTATAGCACGTTTATTTTTTGCAGTCTACTAATGTAATAATGAATTCTGCTAATGTATTATATTTTGCCTTGAAATTAAAATGGTTTTTAAAAATTATTTTGCTGTACAAATGTAAAGAGTTGCTAATCCTTCAGGTAGTTATCCAGAGGCTCAAAATCAATTATCAAGAAAATAAAAATATTTTAAAAGATACTAAGCTAGTCTTCCTTCAACTGTTTACAGGCAGCTAAAAAGGAAATTTATATGGGCATCAAACTTAGGCAGAATTGAGAAGCTGATCTATCATCAATCTGGACTTTGCATTTTCCAGTAAGTACGCATTCCATGACACTAAAGACTACTGGAGAAATGACAGGCCCTATGTTGTGTGGTGGCACACAACACAATTTGATATACATCAAATGAATGGTCATTGATGTATATATTTTGGAATAACTGCTTGCATTACATATTGCTTCCCCTACCCCAGTAGAATGCAAACTCCTTGAAGTCAAGAACTATCTCATTTGGGGGTTTTAGATCTCCAGAGTAGAATATGACTCAGAGAAGGGGCTCAGTAAAGGCTTGCTGTATTGAATGAGCACTCTTAACAGAAAACATCCAGGCCTCCAGCCCCTGGAGATAGAAATTGTTTGAATGTACAACTCAGCCTTATGCAGGGGGAGATGCATGATAATGTTCTCCACTGAACTTCTTGGGTACATGGATCCTAAAGGACTCTGCCATTTTTGAAAGTAAACTCTCTCTTTCTCTCTCTCTCTCTATCTTGTCCCAGGCCTCTTTCTCCTCTCCCTGCTTTTAAATTTTGAATAGAATTTCAGTGTGGATTCTAGAAATTGCTGAAAGTATACCCCCCCCCCCAAAGATATGAATGGCAAGATGCTCACTCACACTTTACTCAGACAGTCTTCCTTTTGAAAGTAAAACCAGTTTTAATGTGAAGTAATAGCTTAAGAAGCTATCCCTGGGGCAGCTAGGTGGTGCAGTGGATAAAGCACTGGCCCTGAATTCAGGAATACCTGAGTTGAAATCTGGCCTCGGACACTTGACGCTTACTAGCTGTGTGACCCTGGGCAAGTCACTTAACCCCAAGTGCCTCCCCAAATAAATAACATTTAAAAAAAGAAGCTATTCCTGTAGGTTGTGACATGGCTTTTAACAGTCCATGCCATTCAGATGCTCCTGGGCCCCAGCTTAGGAAACTTCTCTAGGCTTCTGTCTCTAGCCTTGCAGCTGTCCATCATTCATCACCCCTTTCCTTGTCAGGAGCCCTAAATATGCTAAAGATTCAAGGGCTCACTGAAGCCTTTTTCCCCTACAGGTGAGCACCATTGTCCCTGGCATTTCTATTCAGGGCAAGCTGTGGTCTCTGGGGTCTATCTGACATCTGGCTTAGGTTTTATGGAGAGACAGCTTCAGTAGAAATGCATAGATAGATCTTTGAAGATCAGTGAAACAGTTCTGTTTTTTTAAGAAGCTGGGTTCTGACTTTTAGTGAGAAATTTTTTTATAGCACTGAACTAACTCTGGCTTGGATTGGGTATCATACTCTACTTGTTACTGGCATTAACTATAACTTTCTGTTGCTCCCCACTACGAAGTGCAAGAAGGAAAAGAATTAGAAGAGAACATGAGAGGGAGCTACAAGGATGCCACTGGGATCCAGGGAAGTTGTAAGGAATCTGATTCAAGCAGAAATTTCACTGCAGGAACAAATCCAATGAGCACATTCTGCTTGCACATGTCTCCCAGTTTCTAAACATACTAAACTTTTCCTCAGAGTGCACACACAGCCCTCTCTCACTTTCCAATGTCCCCAGCTGTCCTGCAGCACCTACAATATGAAGGACTCAGGGAGTGGTCATGTACTTTGTTGGCCAGTATTGACTAAAATGAATTCATTTTGTTCATGTAAGATACCCATACTGTTTCCTCACGTGCCCTAGGACAAATCAGAACTACTGATACTTCTGTGCCCCATTCTCACTGGCTTTGTATTCACCCAATAGGGAAATATGCCTTCCTCTAATTGGTGGAAAGGTGGAAGTCTACAGGCTTAGGATGAGATGTGGCCACTGGGCTGCTTTGTTTTGCTTAACTCTGCTCTTTGGCAAGGCAGGGCTGCAGTGTGTGCATTAAGGGCCTACTGCATGTGAGGAGCTAGGGACAGAGAAATAAAATGAAATCAGCCCCCGCCCTAAAGGATAGAGTCAGGTGTAAACAGAGAAGTAAATACAAGATAAGGGGTGGCAGAGTGGTTGGGAATCATTATCAAATGAGCAGGCAGATGTGAAAATGGCTACCTTCCTGCACTGAGACTGCCAAGCATGGATGGCTTTCACCCCATGCAGCTAGCCACTGCCTTTAGTATTAGGGTTTATGAATGGATGGGGTGGGAGGGGCAAGTCAGAACTCAGAGCTACTTGGCAACTCTCCTCTCCACACTTATTCCAGAAAAGCCTTCTGACATGACTCCAAGTACACTGAGGCCATGAGTTACTACTACCCCTTTCCTATTTGCCCATTCCCTATAAGAGTAAAACAAAGATACCATTGCAGCATCTCTTATCAACTGTTGGCTTCTAGAGATACTGGGGCATTATATGCTGGGCCACTTCAAAAGTGCAAGGCTGCAGAGCTAAGTGATCACCCTAGAGTTCAAGATACATCCACAGGCATTAGACAGCCCATCTGTTTTATTTTTATTGGCCCCTAAAAATCAGTGAGCTTTACCTATGATGGGACAGCTAAGTGGTGCGGGAGATAGAGAGATGGGTCTGGAATCAGGAAGACCTGAGTTCAAATGGGACTTCAGACACTTTCTAGCTGTGTGACCCTGGGCAAGTCACTTCACCCTGTTTGCATCTGTTTCCTCATCTGTAAAATGAGCTGGAGAAGGGAATGTCAAACCACTTGAGTATCTTTGCCAAGAAAACCCCAAATGGAGTCGTGAAGAGTCAGATGCAACTGAGATGACTGAACAACAGTACCTGTGATCCTTTTTCTTTGTTTTTTTAAAATTTTCCTATGATCCTTTTTTCACAGAGGAAGCCACACGTAGGCATCAGCACAGAATCCCCCACCCAGACAGATGCAGGGGACTCCTAGGGGAGAGCTGGTGGGTCAATACCCTGTTGTCCTTTCATTAGTTTCCTATTTCAGCAAAATCAAAAGTCTGAAGAGCCCCCACACTGAGGCTCTTGGCAGTGAGCAGCATTCGAGAATGCACCTTGGAGTATGGGTGTCAGGCATGGTCTTCTGAGTGCTAACCCCTGCTCTGGGGTGTACTTTCCCAATAATGCAGTCCAGACCACAGCCTTCCACAGAGCAACACCACCAATCCTCCAGCCTTAGGCAGCATCCAGCTTGAGCTTTCTAGTGTCCAACCACAAAGACAAAAGAGTCAGAGAAGTACAGAATCAATCATGTTTGAGGGTTGGAAGGGACCTTGCTGTTTATTTTTCATCATTATTATCCAAGGACATTTTATATGCTTATGGGATGCCTGAAGGACCAGGTTTCTACTTCTGGGAAAAAGCAAATGGGGACAACTTGAAGGGGATTTCCCCCGTCTGTTTGCTGGATTACAAAGCCCCTGCTCATACTACAAGACCTAAAAAGACAAGCCACCAGTAATTTAGGCTTCCCATTCCTTCTCTTATCCGTCTGATCTTCCCCTCTCCTACAAAGGAAGTGACTAATAAAGGGGTGTCCCCCAAGGGGAGGGGCAATACCAGTGGGAAGTGCCTCTAGAAAAACACAAACCAGGTTCACCTTTTAGTAATCATCAGGACCCAAGATTAATTGGAAGGCAATTTAATCACTCTCCAGGATGCTCATGGAAGGTTAAAGTGTTCCTGTCAGGGGTGCATACACATCATTAATTTGCTAATAGTAAGTGTCCTAAGAGGCTCATGCTGACTCTCAGCAGGCAAATAAGATTTCTGTGTTGTTACTGTGGAGAAAATAACAAAAAATGCTTTGTCTTTCTTATTTTTAATAGAGCAGCTTTTATATGTCAGAAAAGGTGACATTTTAAAATGTTCCTTCTTTCATTTCTGCTATTATTCATCTGAATTGCATACTGAGATCATTCACCACACTAGAACTGAAAAAGAAAACACTGACTAAAAAACAAAACAAAATACAACTTTCCACTGGAAAATTCTATCAGAACAATATTATAATAATTAATTTATGTAACGTGCTCAAACACAAGATAACTATACTAGATGAGTATCACAATAACATTCTTAGTGATTCTAGTTGGACATTTCCAGGTTATGATACTAACCATAGAATAAAATAACACCATCGGGGAAAACCAAAGACTGTCTTAGTTTGTTCATGAAAATTTCAGAAGCCACAGCCAGATTCCATTAGAAACTTGAGTGTTTAACTGAAGCCTGGCAACCAGGTGATGTAGTGAATGGAAAGGCAAGAAAAGTGGACAACACTTAGTTTGGGGTCTGGTGGGGTAGGAAGAGGGGGAAGTGTATCAGTTTCATCTGCATTATTAACAATTCCTGAAATCTAGATGACCAGCAAAAGAATACATCCAGCCCCGGTTTTTAAAAGACCATGGGGATTTCTGGGATATAAATGCTTACATTAACAACTGAATAACTGGTTCTCCCAAGTAGATCAAAGCTAGCTCCAGCATATTCCCAGGCTCAGTAGACCCACAGCCTGAGACTCTGGCAGAAGCAGCACTGACATAGCCTTAGGGACATAACATCACCTTTCACTTTTCTGTTCAGATCTACTTTGGACAGGCTGCTGCCCTTTCCCCACATCTTTCATCTCAACATCCATTCTTACACCCAGACTCCTAGTTCTTAACTTTAGGGGTAGAGAGGGGGAAGAAGGGAGGAAAAGAGCTTGAAACCTGAATTTTCAAGCTTGATTTTCCCCAGTGTCTCAAACTCTTTCTCCTCTCCTACAAGTAGGAGAATCCTTGGCTTCCTTCAAAGAACAGCTCCAGTGCCAGCTCCTACAAGAAGAGGCCTTTCCTGATGCTCCCAGGTGTCAATATCCCTGAACTAATCTGTATATATATTTTATTTACTCATTTGTGTGCACATTATTCCCCCTGCCCCTGACTTTTTTCCTTTTGGTCTTTAGAAATTTGCCCAGTGCCTGGTACCTAGTGAGCAGTATTAAATGCTTGGTGAATTGAAATGATTGCTTTAATTTTTCTTGTTTTCTCTAGCCATTTTCCAAAGATCTGTAATCTAGTAACAAAGTGAAAGAATTTTTTTTGGCGGGACAATGAGGGTTAAGTGACTTGCTCAGGGTCACAGAGCTAGTAAGTGTCAAGTGTCTGAGGTCACATTTGAACTCAGGTCCTCCTGAATCCAGGGCCGGTGCTTTAAACATTATGCCACCTAGCTGCCCATCCTTGTTGCAATCTCTCTGTGTCACCTAGCTGCCCCCAGAATTTAATTCTTGATGCAAATTCCAACCAAACTGTGAATTTACTTTTGGAATTGATCAGATTTGAAATGTTTATGCTCTTATTAACAAACACAACAAATAACAAACAAAACAAAAACCTTACAATAGTATAAACATAGAAAAATCCCATAGAGGTGTCAAGACGTAATGGAAATGCTCATACAACCTTCCTGATATTATTTACATCTTCCCTATACTGTTTATTTGTTTACAAGTCAAGAAAAACTGACTATAAGAAGTATCTGAAGAGTGTATTTTTATATTCAGAAACTTAATGGGACTTAGCCTATGAAGTTCATCTTTTGAACTAATGTACTTTTTTGGGGGTGGGGTGGGGCAATGAGGGTTAAGTGACTTGCCTAGGGTCACACAGCTAGTAAGTATCAAGTGTCTGAAGCTGGATTTGAACTGTATCCATTGCTTTATCCACTGCACCACCTAGCTGCCCCGAGCTAATGTACTTTTTACTGCACTGAAGAGAAGATATGTACAACTGGAAAAGATAATGTGCTCGTCTCATGTCAAGAGTTAACTAATGGATTAATGTCACTTCCAGCTCAAGGAAGATCTGCTTCTATGTTGCTTCTCAGAAAAAAATCCAAATCCTCCTTCTTGGAACTTGGGGTCCTCCCTCAATCTGCTTCCAGCCCACCTTCCCAGACTTCCCAGCCTCCTCACCAAGGTCAGCTCAAGTGGCATCTACTACACAAAGTCTAGCCTCATCCTCCAGCTGGTAGTACCCTTCCCCTTCCACTTCCCCAAAAATGGTTTGAATTCACACACTCTCTTTCTCTGTATCTCCCTGTCTCTTTCTCTCTCTCTTTCTGTATCTGTCTGTCTCTATCTCTATATGTCTATCTATGTCTGTCTATCTATCTATCTATCATCTATTTATCTACTTACTCCCTCCCCAATAGAATGTAATGTCCTTAAGGACAGAGGCTGTTTCATTTTTTAATGGCACCTGACAATCAATAGACGCTTGTTGAATAAATGAATGAATGAGGTGAATATTCTCTATGCTTCCACAGTCAATGCTGCTCCCCAAACTCCACTAGTAACTGTTGAGCTTGGCAGCCAGTTCAAGACTTTAAACCTCAGATCATGCCAGTACATCAGTCCCTTCCAGTGAGCCATTTCTTTCTCTATTGTACACCTGATCATATTCTCTTTCAAGTTAAACTATATAAACATAATTTCTTTGTATCAGTTTAGGAACATTCTGTGGCTTTAATTTAAAACCTAACCAGCAGGGGCAGCTGGATGGCATAATGGATAAAGCACTGTCCCTAGATGCAGGAGGACCTGAGTTCAAATCCGGCCTCAGACCCTTGACACTTTCTAGCTGTGTGACCCTGGGCAAGTCACTTAACCCTCATTGCCTCACCAAAAAAAATTAAAATAAAATAAAAACCTAACCAGTCAGGACAAATACTATGATACTGTATCTCTAAGCAGAAATCGGAAAGTCCATCTTTGACAGGAGAATGATCATACCACTGCTTAAAAACACATGTGAAAAATGTCAGTCTCAATTTGTACAACTAATTTAGTGTGCAGTGATAAGAAAACAGCAATTTACAGTAAGCTGATTTGCTTATCTCAATATGTCTTCACAAGAAAAATTTGTTCCTTGGGGAAAATGAAAAGGGTTAGGAAAAAATGAAATTCAATTACACTTGATGAATTTTGAAAAATGAATGCATTTTCTTCAGAAAATTAAATTAGTACATAACAGTTTGACTAGAGATTAAAGTTGGAGCACAGTGTGTTTTTTCCTTCCCTCCTTTCTTTTTTTTTTTAAATAGCTGTCCATCATATGTATAGTATTGAGCTGTGATCCTATTGTATCTCAGTATTGCTCCCTGGCCATATGCTTTATTTGTAGGAGCCTTTATGCATTTCATTAGTGTTCACAAAAACAAAAACAAAAACAAAAAAATACTCACCAAATCAACTAGTTGCTTATCACTCTCTGATTTCTGGTTTAACCTTACCTACCCAAGTTTCCTCTTTTAAAATGCACAGTTAATGATATTGATGGAACAGACTGAAGCATGCTATTTTTCACTTTCATTTTTCTCTTATTCAAGTTTTCTTATACAAAACGACTGATATGGTCACGTTTTACACAATTACACACGTGTAACCCACATCTGATTGCTTACTGGGGAGGGGGGTAAGGGGGGAGAGTGGAGGGAGGGAAAGAGGGATAGAATTTGGAACTCAAAACTATAAATAAAAGTATTTATTATGAAAAATTCATAATTAAGACTAGCCCAGCCTATAGGAGACATTACTCTCCTGCATATCTAAAAATAAGTATAGAACAGGAGAAAATGGGACAGTGGCCAAAGGAAGTACTCCCTGAAAGGTGGGAGCAATGATGGGGTTACAGGGAAGCAGCTGAGGTGGTAAGAGAAGAGGAGACAGCTGAACTGGACTTCAAAGGTAGAGAAAGACTTCAAAAGAAAGGGAGCTGAAGGATATATGATCCATATGAAATGTATGGAGATGGAGGAGAACAGGGGAAGATAGCTGACAAACAGCTGGCTGTTCATTTGGCTGGAATACAAACTGTGTGAAGGTGAGGAAGGGGCAATGAGGTGGGAAAAGCATCTGTTTTTTTTCTTTTTTCTTTTTTTTTTGTGTGAGGCAATTGGGGTTAAGTGACTTGCCCAGGGTCACGCAGCTAGTTAAGTGTCAAGTGTCCAAGGTCACATTTGAACTCAGGTCCTCCTGAATCCAAGGCCTGTGCTCTATCCACTGCGCCACCTAGCTGCCCTAAGGCATCTATCTGTAAAGTAGATAGCAGACAGTTGCAAATGTTGGGTTAAACAATTTGGAGGAAAAATACAAAGCAGTAGTTGTAAAGGATAGAAAGATCAGGGACAGCTTTGTTTTCTTTTTCTTTTGGTTGTTTTTCAGACTAGGAAAGACCTGGGTATGTCTGTGGGCAGGAAAGGAGAGGCCATTAGATAGGGAGAGATTGACTTTGAGGGAGTTAAGAGGAAAGGAGCAAGGGGGCTAGCTTAAAGGAGAAGGGAGGTAATGTGATTGAAAGTTTGGCTTGATGGAAGAGAAGGGCCGAAGGAAAGGAAAAGGTGAGTGAAAACACAGCTACGTTTTGCATTACAGAAGAGGAGAGGGGAGAAAAATGAGAGGCAAGAGGAAAAGATGCATTTCAAACCTCAGTAAAGAGGATAGAGGGGCCGTAAAAATAAATGGGAGGAGGCATCTAGGTGGCACGGTGGATAAAGCACCGGCCCTGGAGTCAGGAGGACCTGAGTTCAGATCCAGCCTTGACACTTGCTAGCTGTGTGACCCTGGGCAAGTCACTTAACCCTCACTGCCCTGCAAAAAATAAATAAATAAATGGGAACAGGAGGGCCTGCTACCAAATTGCTTTCCCTTCCCTGTGTTCTTTACCCTCTCCAGTTTATTTTCTACACAACTCTACACTAAGATTCACTCATAAAGCACAGGCCTGGCCATGGAATTGGATGAGATTATGAATGCAGCTAAAAAAAGAGGATGATAGACACCCATAATTAGGGGTGTGATTGGGCTAGATGATCTTACAAGTCCCTTTTGACCCTAACAATATTTGTCTAGTATTCTATTGCACTAAGTCCCCTTTATAGCCTTAGATGTATGATCCTGTGTTCTATCATGTTTTAATACTCTGAACTTCTAAGGTCCCTTTTCAGCGCTACCATTTTATGTTTAGCCTCCCAGCTCTGACTTTCTATCATTCTACAAAACTGACCCACAATTTTGAAGATATGGATTTGTCTGTATGCATTAGAGAGTATATATGGATACTAAAAATATCCAAGTAAGAGTCACTGGTGCTGTGTTTTAATACTCTTAAAAAGAATTCGAGGGGCAGCTAGGTAGTACAGTGGATAGAGCACTGGCCCTGGATTCAGGAGTACTTGAGTTCAAATCCGGCCTCAGACACTTGACACTTACTAGCTGTGTGACCCTGGGCAAGTCACTTAACCCCAATTGCCTCACCAAAAAAAAGAATTCGATAGAATGTTTACACTAAAACAGAAGGGGCTGCATGGTATACAGCGGGGATGGTGCTACACTTGGAGTCAAGAAGACATGAGTTCAAATCCTATCTGTGACATTTACCAGCAGGGTTACTTGGGCAAAGTGATGTTCCCTCTCTGAGGTTTGGACAACTCATTAAGGGTGGTCTACGAAGTTATTGAAACGTTCTGATGTACAGTGGTGGAAGAACAAATAAAATAAGGTTTTAAAAAAGGTCGACTTTGAACAACTTATCTCCCTAGTATTTCAAAAGATATGAAAATAGATGTTGACTACTTCTGAAAAGAGGCTTTGGCATTCTTGGTTCAGCAAATCGCCCCTGGGGGTAGCTACATCACTCAACTTATATTTTCCTCCATTTCTTAGATTTTACTACTACTTTTTTATTTTTAAAAAATTATCTTTTTATTTCATGATATTACATGGCTAAATATGAAGAGACTTTTCTTTTGAATCTTGATAGGTGGGACTCTATCTTAAAATGTCTCTGGCAGTAAAGTATCCTGCCAGGTTGTTGCCAAGAATCCAAACTGAAGAGGAACTCTCTATAGAAGGTAAGGTCCTCCAGATAATCTGTTTTATGGCTGTCATTATTCTGATTGCAGCAAGACCCAGAATAAGGTAGAGTCTTTTAAATAAGATTTCTAATTATGCAAAAGCATTCAGCAGAAAACGCCAAATGGATAAATAAAGTCTAATGTCTTGACTGTGAAGTACAGTTGGGTGGGTGATGACCGACTGAGTGGGTCAATTGGTACATAAATCTTAGATAAACACCACAGATAACCATGAGCTAGACCAAGAATTCAGAAAGAGGAAGAGAGTGAGTTTCATTGCATTTAGGAAATAGGAAGTGCTTTCGCTGATTCCAAGCTTCCCCCTAAATTCAAGTACCATTTTTATCTGTATTCTTCTGGTGATGCTCTATGGGTGTGAGTCATGGTCTGTCATCATGTCTAACAAATTAACCCTCTCAGTCACTCAAAGTGGAAAGGGGAAATGCTTGTTGAGCATAAGTATATCTGCTGCAGTATGCTCTATTCATTTTTTTTTTTTTGGTGAGGCAGTTGGGGTTAAGTGACTTGCCCAGGATCACACAGCTAGTAAGTGTTAAGGGCCTGAGGCCAGATTTGAACTCAGGTCCTGCTGAATCCAGGGCTGGTACTCTATCCACTGCGCCACCTAGCTTCCCCAGTATGCTCTATTCATAAAGAGGAATTGTACAAGAAAAGTGATAATAAAATATATTATTAATGAAATGTGTGATCATAAAAAAGTGGGAGCCAGTTATGTACTGAGAGTGAAGGGTAACCAATGTCCAGCTCATATCTTGCAACATCAAGAGATATAAAGGAAGGACCCTGGCATGTTGGGTGAACACTCGATGGAGGATTTATGGGGGTACAAAAGTGTCCCAAGATAACAGAGCATTTATGAGATGACGGATCATCAAGTACTGAGGAAGCATCTTGGAAGAAGATAAATATAAATTAACTTTAAGTGTAAATTACCTGTAAATTTATCTTGTCTTTTGCATATCAAGTGTATATCATCAAATTTTTTTTTTTAGTGAGGCAGTGGGGGTTAAGTGACTTGCCCAGGGTCACACAGCTAGTAAGTGTCAAGTGTCTGAGGCCGGATTTGAACTCAGGTCCTCCTGAGTCCATAGCCGGTGCTCTATCCACTGTGCCACCTAGCTGCCCCTATATCATCAATTTTGATCTAAGAGCTTATCTAACCCAACTCCTTCATTTTCCAGATTGGGACAGAGGCCCAGATAGGTGAAGTGTCTTACTCTAGATCACCCAGGTAAGAAATAACAGAGATCAGCTTCAAACCAGCCACTCGGCCTTGAGATTCAGAAAGCTTCCTATATGGGAATTTCTTAAATGGGTTCATACATTTCATATATTTAATAGAGGATCTAAATTCAAACAGTTGCTTTATACTTTGCTGTATAATTAACCCCTTAATTGTGATAAATAATGAAACATTACTAAGAATTCTTGTTTATTTTTTTTTATTTATTTTTTCTTACCATACCCTCTAAAGCATTTGGGCCTTCCCAAGGTTATTCTAGCTACTTTCTAATGGCATGAAATTCTCTTCATTATTATTTATGTATATTGCTTACTATTGTATATATTCTGAACAATTTTAGACACAAGCCATAGGCAATAGCCTGACAAGTTTTATTGCTTGTAATATTTATAAAAGCTACTAGTATAATGGACACATTATAATTAGGAAACATGGAATTCCTGAGTCATAGCAACATGGTTTGTTTTAACTCCCAATTTATGAAAGAATTGAAGGAAGGAAGGAAAGAAGAAAAAGAAAAAAAGGAAACCAGAAAAAAAGGAAACCAAAGTTCAATGAAGTCAGAATGTTATCACATAGTTTGATGAAGGCTGTTGAATATATTAGAATTTATTTACTTAGAATATATTCAGATTATTTAATATACATGTCTAAAGAGATGAGTTTCAAATATGAATTCATGATATGCAGTTTTATAGTGTTATCATCACACATAATGAACCAAAAAAAAAATAGGTGGTTTCTTTCAACCCAGAGTCTGCCGTTGACAGTTGAATCATGATGTGTTGTATGGAAAGGTGACACCATGTTATGAAAATTTGACCATTAGGAAAAAAAAAACTAACAAAAATATGTCCCCACATAAAACTCAAAAGGTGGAATAACATCCACAACTAGGCTAATCATTTTAACTGAGTAACTAAAATAATGTAAAAGGAAAACAACTTTAAAAGACTTTAGAACTCTGATCAAAGTATTGATCAATAATGATCTTTAGTATACCAATGAAAAGTGAGCATGCCTTCTGCTTCCTGGCTGAGAGATAATGCACTACAGGAACAGAATATGATAATACATTTTCAGATGTGCCCAATGAGTTCAATTGTTAAACTAAACTTATTACAAGGGTGTGATTCTATTATTGTGCTGTGAGTTAGTGAGTAGCATTACATGTATGTCCACAAATGAATGGTATAGGAGTTAAGTATTTAAAGAAAAAGCTAAACAGTTTACAAAAAGACACAGATAACAAAACATTAATTATAAGCGACTTGAAAACACTTCTTTTAAACTTAGAAAAGAAATATAAACAAAAAGATTATAGATTTGAATATAATGGTATAAAAACTAAATAGGTCTTTTGTGATTCCTGGAAACTAATCTTAAAAAATATAGTTAGTTTTAAAAATCACATACATTTTACAAAAATTACTCATGTCTGGGAGCAAAAAGAACTCATAAGCATGTACAGGAAGGTAGAAATATTAACCACTTTTTTATAACCAACATAAAATAAAATGACAGTCTACATGGGAAATATGGAAAACGAATAAAATGAAATGGAGAGTAAATGATCTTACCTTAAATAATTAGTGTCAATAGAATAATAGAAACAATAATTTTCTTAAGGATTATGATAATGAGACCACATGCCAAAACTTATGAGATTCAGATATAATAATCCTTGCAGGAAATGCATATCTCCAAATGCTTATATTAACAAAAGAGAGAAAAAATACTAATGAATTAATCATAAAATGAAAACAGAAATTTAAAAAATCAATTCTTGCAAAACTAGGACATTAGAAATTTTGAAAATCATTGGAAAGATAAAGCAAATGAAATAGAAAATGCCTATAAAGCTATGACATAAAACAAAGACTTGTTTTTTATTTAAATGAGCAAGAAAAGCTGTAAATCATTAGTTATTTTGAGCAACATAAGAGAGGAAAACAAAATTACCAGGCTCAAAATGAGAAAGAATAATTCACAACAAAGGAAACATTAATTAAGAAAATTATTAGAAACTACTATAACAGATTATATGCTAACAAAATTAAACACGAATGAAATGGATGGATATTTACAAAGTATAAACTTCACAGAATGATAAAATGGGATACAGAGAAAAAAACCAACAAACAAATATCAGAAAAAGCAACTGAACAAGCTATAAATGAGCTCCTTTTCTATTGCTTCCCCCTAAAATATTCCTGTTCCAGATGCGTTTCCTCATTTGTAAAAGGGGGATGATAGTAGTACCTACCTCCCAGAGCTGTTGTAAAGATCAAATGAGATAATATTTCTTAGCACATAATCACTATATAAATGTTAGCTTAAAATATATTTTATCAAACATGTAAAGGACAAATTATCCTTGGAAAATAAAGAAGGCACCTTAACAAACTCCTTCTTTGAGACAAATACAATCCTTTCTTTGTGAGAAAGTAGAGAATAAAATTCTGGACAACTATCCCTAATGAATATTAAAGAAAAAAATACCAAAAGTATTTACTGTGCCTTGGCTAGTTATACACAAGGAACACAAAGATAGTTCAACATTAGGAAACCTATTAAAATGATTAATTATATCAACCACAAAAATAACTTTTAAATGACTATCAATAACTTTCTGAAAATGTTCAAAATTTTGAACTAAGAAAATACAAATTAAAATGACTCTGAGGTATGAATTGATTGATACCCATAAAATTTGAAAATATGATAAAAGTTGGAAAAATGTATTATTTCTACTAAAAGATGATAGATAAGACAATTCAGTGCTGATGGAGTTGTGATTTGGTTCAACCACTTCGTAAAACAATTTTGAGTCATAAGAAAAGTTATTAAGTTATTCATATCCTTTGACTCAGACTTGAGATTTTCCTCTAAGGAGGTTCTTAAATAACAAGAAAAGCCTCATGTATACAACTATTCATAGAAATATTACATATGAAAACAAAAAGATATGTGCAGTTATAGGGAAACAGCTGAACAAACTATGCTATATAAATAGAATACAATATCACTGGACCAGAAGGCATACCAAATATATAGGATTCAGAAAACATGGAAAAACATACATGAAGTGGTGCAACATGAAGAAAGCAGAAGAGAATCATGTATAGCATAAATATGCATGACTACAAATATAAAAATAAAGAAAGCACTAAAGGGCAACTAAACTTAAGTCAAATACAATGAATAATGTCAGTAACATGAAAAAGTTAGAACAAACATCCTTCCTTTCTATTAAGAATTTATACATAAATTATAAAAGTAAGAAGTGACATGTAGTGTCATGTAATTATTTTGGGGGATGTACTTTGTAGGGGGCTTCCTGGGAAGTGTCTGTGGAATCAAAATAAAATATGTTAGTAAATACTGATAAGTGACATTTACATAGGGAGGAGGAGCTGAAGATAGAAATGAAGATGAAGACGGAGGAGGAGGAGGAAGAAAAGGAATTAAAGAAGGAGAAAAAGAAGTGTCATTTTTATAGCATTCTAGGGGTGGTAAAGTGCTTTACATACATTATATCATTTGAGCTTTACAAGAACCCTGTGAGGTAAGTATTAGCCCTTATCCACATTTTACAAAGACAATGAGATTCTACCAGTTTAAGTGCTTACTCAGAGTCACACACATAGTAAGTGTCTGACATAAGAGTTAGGAAGATTGAGGTCATATCTCAACTTCCTTGCTCTAGCTGCTGTTCCAAGCATATTACTTCATTTGAATCTAACAATTCTTTGAGACAGGTAACACAGGCATCATTATCCCCATTTATCAGATGATGACAATTGAAGAACAGAGAGGATAAGTGGTTTTCTCAAGGTTATACATAGTAGGTTTTTATATACAATATTATATATAATTTTATCTAGTATATGTAACAGCAAAACTGAATTAAAGTCAAGCTTCCATTTCTATGTCAATCAACGACAGGCACTTAGTTTTGAACTAAGCATTGTTGATTTTTTTAATGTGTCTTCCAAGTAAAGACAGAATACTTTGGTCACAGGGCTACAAGGCTGTATGGTGCACTGCTCCTTCAAGGTCAGCTCACCTTCTGTAACTAACACAGCTCAAAACCAGAAATAAGCTTTGGGCCAGAGTAGGGCCATCGGGTTCTTTTCGATATATGCAGTGGAAAGGGAGTACAAGATTTTTAAACTTGCTCTCTACCTGGAAGCAGGTCCTTTACAGATGAGACCTAAAGGAGCTGAAGTCACCCATGAAGACTGACGCTTAGATTTGACCTTCAGGAGACCAAGGCTGATACACTATAGGCAGGCACTGGAACTGGTAAATGATGCCCGGTCTGCCAGCCTTGGTCAATTGTTTTGGGCTTGTTTAGGGCTTTCCCTTTAAAGCCAGCCTGAAAGGTGGGGTGTATAAATCAAGCTCTAGTAAACGAGAACATATATGCCAGGCTCTGGCTAAAAGGAGGCTACACAATGGAGTCTGTGCCCCTGGAGAGAAGGGTGGTAGGAAGGTGACAATCGGAAAGCAAATCTAGGATCAGCCGGCTTTAAACACAAGGCAGAACTTTCCTCACTGAAGAAAGTGATGACGCTGCTTGTCTGAATTTTTTTAAAGACTTTGGGGCTGGTACACAGTCCTTGTATATTGCCTGAGTTTCCTCGAACACTATCAACCATGTGACCATGAGGGTCATGGCCTCCTTACCTCAAAAGCATGCTTAGTTTGAAATTAAATGAGATACCCCTAGTAAGGTCTGCACTTAGCTGAGAAGCTGCATGTCTTCAATCTCATTCAGATCTGAAACTCAAATGATAAGGGGCCTTTCACAGGTGCTCTTTGTAGGTCATACTGTTGAAATACCACAGAACATAGCTCTATACAAAAGTACAACATCAATAACAGTTTGAGAAAGACCCCTCAACAGTTGGTGATAAATGTATTTAGAACAGCCATTGGTCAGCAGAACTTTAGCAGAGCAGTGCCCTAATCAGTTACCTACTTCATGTGTATATGTTAGGTTTTCACTTAATTACTATTCTATTCATGATTATGATGACCAAATAGAGAGGGGAACCCTTGTCAAAGCCAAGTGTTTTGTCTTAAGATGCATGCACATCTTCCCACCTTCCCCGGCCCTACCTTTTTCTGGGGTCCCTGAAGCCCTTGGTCTCTGGTTTCCATGCTTTGAGCACACAGACCTCCTGGTGACACCTGATGCTCAGACTCTACACAGTCCACATTGTCACTCATTTCTGCCTTTGCAAGGAGAGTTGCTTTTCTTGAAAAGAGATCTCTAAAGTCTCTTCCAACCCTCAAATTCTGTGACATATCCCAGACTCACAGAATCTCAGAGTTGGACGGGATCTCAGAGCTCATCTCACCCTACCAGGGCGCAAACAGGAATCCATTCTATAACATACAGCAAAGAGGTTTGGATGGCCGACCTCTGCTTGAAGACCTCCAAAGAGGAGAATCACCACTTCCCAAGGCAGCTCATGCCACACTGGGAGAGCTCTGATTGCTAGAAAGATTTTCCTGACATTAGGCCTCAATTTACTCCTTTACAATTTCCATTTATTAATAACAACAATAACAACAGCAACAGCAACAGCAACAGCAACTGATGTTTCTATAACACTCTAAGCACTTACCATAAATTGCCTCATTTGAGCCTCACAACAACGCTATGAGATAGGCATTATCTTTATTCCTACTTTGCAGAAGAAGAAATTGGGGTTCAGACAAAGAAGTGACTGCTTAGGATAAAACAGCAACTGCATGAGGTAGGATCTGAAGCCATGTCTTTCTGACTCTAATCCAACAATCTGTCCACTATCCATGTTGCCTCTCTTTCTGGGGCTAAAGAGAATAAATCTTGCATGTTACACTTTGCCACATACTCCCACCCAACCCAAGTCGTCCCAGGTTCTTTAAAATGTTGTTTGTATAGTATAGTTCTGTGAAAAAGTATTTCTTTGTAATTAATATCTTAGAGATAAAATCGTGACTTCCCCCCATTCTAAACTCCTTCATAAAATAAAGTCAACTCTCTTTGGTCCTGGTCAAGGCTATAAACTTTTAATAATCTTGATAAGATAGGGGGCAGCTAGGTGGCGCAGTGGATAAAGCACCGGCCCTGGATTCAGGAGTACCTGAGTTCAAATCCGGCCTCAGACACTTGACACTTACTAGCTGTGTGACCCTGGGCAAGTCACTTAACCCCAATTGCCCAGCAAAAATAAATAAATAAATAATCTTGATAAGATAAGATAAGAAGGGCCCTGATAAGTTCTTGTTAGGGCAATGAAAATTTGGTCTGGGGTGAAGTTAATAATTAGCCCAAGGTTGCGGTGGTGGTAGTCTACTATGAGCCCTACATTTTAATATAGCCCACCTCCGAATTATGTTGAACAGAGGTGATTAGGCATCCCTCAGGAACGCCTCCTCTTCGAAGGTCATATAATCTGTGACCCTACCAACATTAGGGGTCTTTGGTCTGATAGACACATCCAGATTACCATCGTTTCATTAATAATTTTCTGGCCTATTCATAAAACGAATAAATTATCCAGAAACCATGTCTCGGCTGTCACAGTTATCAGTCAGGGTTAAGAAAGACTATAGATGGACTATTCCCCTTCCCATTCCTGCAGTCCTGGGCACTAGGCCTCTCATAACGTAGCACATCATCCTCTTGACTGTTCCTCCCATGACATTCTATCTTTACACCTTTGTACTTGCTGTTCCCATGCCTGGAATGTAATCCCTCCTCATCTCTACCTCTTAGAATATCTAGTTTTCTTCAGAATTCAATGTAAGCAGGGGACACTAGGTGACACAGTGGATAAAGCACCGGCCCTGGATTCAGGAAGACCTGAGTTCAAATCTAGCCTCAGACACTTTATACTTATTAGCTGTGTGACCCTGGGCAAGTCACTTAACCTTCATTGTCTCACCAAAAAAAGAACTCAATGTAAGCACCATTTCTTACCTGAGGCCTTTCCTGATCCCATTTCCAACTTCCCCCACCCTCATCCCCAGCTGCTAGTGCCTTCTCCAAACACCTTGCATATATTTTGTATAGACATAGATGTGCACATGTTGTTTTCCCCAGTGAAATGGAAGTTCTTTGACAGCAGGGATGGTTTGTTTTATTGTATCTGTATCCCCAGTGCCTGGTACCTCCTAGACATGGAATGAGTGCTTTTTTATCGAGTCAAATTGAGGTTTCAGTCCATCAATAAATTTCACTATAGACTCTGCTTGCCCTCTATTTCTAACTTGGCCAAAACAAGTCGGGCAAAAACTCACCATACAATCTGAGGGAGAACCATAACATTAAAAAGAACTCAGTATGGAATTTTTCAAAGTACAGGCTATGACAAATGCCAGTATATGATACCTTTGTAATATGCATAGATGGGTCTGCTTATTCATAAAGAGATCTCTCCCCCTCTACATGCATATAACATTTAATTCAGAAATTCCTTCTAAAATTATGCAAATTATATGGTATCCTTGAAAATATCTTATATCTGCCAATGTCCTTCCACAGAAAATTACACGAGAAAATTGTCTCACATGATATCTTATAAGATCACGTCTATCTACTCCCAGGAAAGTACTTTCCAGAGGCTTCTGTATAGGAAGCAAAGGAGGCTGTAACATGCGAGAGCCCTGCCAGGACAAAAGCAAACACTTTCCAAATCTGAAGGTGACTGTGGCACTGGAGACTTTTCTCTCTTTCAGGTGTCATGGGGCGCAGAGCACCCCAGAATTTCTCTGGGGCACACCGAGGAATCTTCTCCTTGAGAAACTAAACCAGAGAACAGATAATGCCTAGAGAGATAAGCTAAACCAAACCGGACTGAGCTAGCTTCGGATTCCTACCCTTCATTCTGGTCTCCCTTACTCTGGAGAGATAAGTTTGGGTGTGGCTTCGGCCTTTGTGTTCTGAAGAGGGATCCGTAGCCACCCCTCACCCAATTCCTTTAGTCACTACCAGTGGGGGATGGTCCTCCACTGCTCACCCAATTCCCCCAGCTACCACCAGTGGGGGATGGTCCTCTCTCACTAAAGGAACTTTTCACGGGCAGATGGTCCACCCCCATCAGTCCTCTATAAAAGTACCTTCCAGTCTCCTGTTCGGGGGGATTTGGTACCTCTGAGCCATGTGCTTTATGCCAAATCTCCCCATGAAAAGTCTAAGGATTTCTTTCA
Source organism: Dromiciops gliroides (assembly GCF_019393635.1). Lineage (NCBI taxonomy): Eukaryota > Metazoa > Chordata > Mammalia > Microbiotheria > Microbiotheriidae > Dromiciops > Dromiciops gliroides. The sequence goes on along the minus strand of NC_057867.1, from coordinate 77,530,308 downwards.
TGGTTTCCCTCCCCCCACCCTTCCCTTCCCTTGCTCCTAAATAAACTATCACCTTATTCTAACTAAGTTTTGTGTGCAAGAGGGTGTAATTCTTTAAAGAGGAATTCCCAAGAACCCCAACCCCAACCCGTACCGATTTCCCCCATATCACAGGGCATTATTATATACTAAGGACATGTCAAGACATGTCTGGAGTACTTCCAATCTAGGAGAATGTCTCAGAGAAGCAGGCAGGGACAGTGGTTCATTCTGATAAAGCAGGACCCCCTACTGACTACCACTTTCTGCATCAGCTCCATTACTTCCCAGCCCTTTTCCTCAACGACTAGTCAAATTAGATGGGATCCACATTCGTTAAGATCTGAAAATCTCAAATATCGAGATGGAATATTGTGCATGGAATTTTACAGGCAATTAATCTATAAAATCACGTAGTAAAATACATTTTCATTTCATGGACAACCATTTAATAACATCAGCACTCAAGATCAATTACTCCATTGGGGGTTTAGAGATAGTAAAATGAGTGACATTTGATTTTTAAATGTTTCTCTTCCCTCTCCAACAATATGGCTTCTCAGACATGAAGCACACTACCATCTATTTTAGATTAGAGTAATATGCTTTGATAATACTTTAACTATGACTCCATGGAAAAAAATATTCAGTTACAAAAAAGGCAAAGAACAAACACCACTACTACTTTCTTCCAGGAAGACACATTCAGCAAAAATCCCTCTATTGAGGGAAAAGTTGTTGCTGAATTGAATATATTGAGACTTAATAATATCTTGAAATCCAAACTCGATGGAAAGAAGACATTTAGAATAATCAACACCTATTCAACACCCAGCTTAATATACACTTTTGGAACTTCAAAATGGACCCAAATTGGGCAAGAGGACTGACACAGGGCCCGGCACCTTAACATAACTATACAGAAAGATGAACACTTCTTCACCAAAAGGAAAAGGAAAAGAAGACACATTCTCAGAGCACATGCTAAGTCTATATATCAAACCAATAAAAATCTCATGGAAATACTTTTGGAAAAAGCAGCTATAAATCAATAAACAATAGTAAAGGCTGATTAAAAGTACATGCCATTAGATTTGGTTCATTTCCAGACGGAGCCTCTGAAAAAGCTAAGCTCCAAGAATAACTTCCATCAAATAAGAACCACCTTGTGAGGTAGGTATAGATGCTATTCTCCCAGTTTTATAGATGAGGAAACTGAACCCTGCAGAGATGAAGTAACTTGCTCAAAGAAGTCAATATCTTAGCCAATATTTGAACCCAGGCCCCCTGGCTCCAAACCCGGGTCCTTTCCATTCTAGGCCAACAGCACAAGGCAACACAAGGAACACTAGGGAATCCTAGAATGTAGGCTTCAAACAGAGGAAGGAGAGGGAGGCAACAAAAAGTGATGCACAGAACACCAAAGATACCCTTTGACTACTTTGCACCTTTGTCTAGACCTGACTTTCTGGCTGGGAAAAATCTTTATCGAGTGGGAATATTAGGGACTGTACTGGGTTTCTTTTGCTGGGTACAGGAGGAAATAACCTTTATCTCCATCTCCACTAGAGACAACAGTGACTTCACCGGACAAGAACAGCTCAAGCTTTTGCAAGTGTCACACAACAAGAAACAGCAGGGAAAACAAGTTTCTTCGTCTTTGGGTATTATAAGTAGCCAGTAATTGTATGGAAGGCCACATGGATGCCTCTAGCCTGCCATGGATTTCTAAAGACATGCCACTTGGCAAAATATAGAGATGCCTTTTGTTTTCATGAGCTTTTAACTTGTATCTCTGTGTTAACTTAAGAAATTCATCTTGTTATTGAGGGGAAAAAAGGAACAAAATCCGGGCCATCAGAAAGGCATACTGCACTATCGCAACTGTTAGGAAATGAAATTTAGGTTGACAGTATATATCATTTACCTTCAAGGAATGTAATAGATGCTTTTACTGGAGAAAAATAAGGAAAATCCATTTTTACACTTGCAGCCTTTACTCCAGTAGTCCCTTGTCCTGCCTATCAAAGACTTAAATTCAATTCCATAAGCCTTGATCGAGAAGCTACCTATGTGAAGGAAGGCACTGTGTTAGACACTAGGCATCCAAAGCCAAAAATAAATCGTTTCTTTCCTGAGGGGGGTGGTGTTTGTCGATATAACTAATATTAGACACAATAGAGCTTCAACAGAGTTTTTATATGGATTCTAAAATTCCAATATATTTCATGGGAAAGGAAAGAAACTGCTTTTTACATCACAAAAATAAAGGAAAATGTCAACACCAGGATCTTCTTTTTGGGATTGCTGCTTAGCCCTCCATTTTCCTCATCTTAGCAACATACAGATAAAGCACCAGAAAATGTCTAAGGTGACTGACGATGACTGAATTGAAAGTTAAGAAAGGAGTAAAGGAGGAGAAAGCCACACCATTTTAATGAGTACAGTCTATGTGAGAGACACAAAATATGCATAGATGTCCAGGCATATATTTGTTTCTATCTATCAAGATGTTACTTAGATGTAAAAATATGCTCAGAAAAAGTGAAAATAAGTTCCACTTCCTTGCTTCAAGTAGTCAAGGGGAGATACTAATTAAGCCTGTGGAGCAGTTAGCTGAAGGCTAAAGGCTAAAATAACTCTCCTGGAATAAGAATATTTGATTCAAAATAAAAACATGTTGCAGATAGGAGATAGTGAGAAACTCCCAAAGATTAAAGTTTTTAGTAAGCCCCATTATTTTGATTTCAGCGATCACAGAACTAGAGTAACATAGGATTAGAGTTTGAAGAGACTTTTTAGGTCATTGGCTAAGAAACCAAGATGGCAAAAGAATAGATATTCCTTTTTGTTTATTCTCATGCTTAATCTCAGCACCTGATTGAGAAGACAATGAGATTCATGGATTCAAGGTTTTTTAGGTTTTGAAGCAAATACAAATAAAGATGCTTTTTTCTAAAGGCTTTGAATTCTAGACTGGTATTTCCACATAGTAAAACTCTCCCATCCAGAAGCAGGAGAAAGTAGGCTAAAGAAAATCAAGTGTTTCACAAAAGAGGCTGCATCTTTAGGTGTAGCCTGGAAATTAAAACATTAGGATTCAGTACACAGGTATCTGACTAAATGGTTTCAAGTTTGTTTATTTTTTTTGGAGGCGGGGGGAGGTTAATTGCAAGATGGAGTAAGATCTCATACTGGGCCATCTCTGTAGTGGAAAGAACACTGTCTCTTTAGTCAGGAGCCTGGGTTTAAATCCCATCTCTGATGATTACTAACTGTATGACCTTGGGTAAATTACTTTATGTCCCTGAGCCTTAGTTTCCTTATGTGTAAAATGAGAAGGATGGACTACATAGTTTCTAATCTGATTTAGTTATAATTAGCTGGGGGTGCAGGTGGGGGTGGGGGTGGGGAGGTGGAACCACAGGTGCCCAAGAAAGAGTTGGCTACATAGTAGATATTCCATAAACCCTAGATGGAGGGTGGTTGGCTTTGCTTATAAAGAAATGCCATATATGCCTTGAACACTATTGCAGTACACAAGTTCTCTAAATCTGGGGAGAACAGAGCAGGTCCTTAGCATGCAGTCATTTTAATGTCAACGAACAGCCTCTGGGTTCACACTGCTAAAGTATTAACTTTGAGACAATACTTTATGCATATTATTTAATATAAAAATATTTTGGAATTAATGTGTAGTTACTGAGGCATAATAGCAGAAATGTTGCTAGCAGCCTAATATAATTTTCTACCTGACTGGCATGTTAAAGCCAACTTGTATACATCTGACATGCTCTTTTCTTTCAATCAGCTGAAGGGGCACAATTACTTGGTTTGGCTCACCTGAATTATTCATGTGACAACCCTGTTTATCTTTTACAGGTACTGATTAAAACCCTTTGCATTGTGATTTTTTGCCACATTTTCTGCTTCCCTTATTTTTAACGCTTTAGAAACCCCTGAAAAAGAAAGGATGCAGGGAGAAAGACAACAAAGTCTGTTTCTTCAACAAAGTCATTACCAATCATGGGGATTCTCTTCCCATGAAATCTGTTTCATGAGCATTGGGAACGATGGCAATAGAGCTAATTTTGTCACTGACTCCTCTTTTTGTATACTTGCTATATCTTATAATGATTATTTTTAAATCAAGAAACTACTGTTCCATAGTTTTCTCAGCAGTAACTCTAGTTACAGTGATGTCACTGCAATAGTTTCTACAGAGGTTTGAAAAGAAGCTCAAAATATGCCCTCAAAAAGAGCAGCTTCCTCAAGAACCAGAGCACACGTTATCCCTAATAGAAAAAAAAGACTCAATTTAAAAATTAATAATAATAATTTTGTTGTTGTTGTTTTCAGTCCTGTCTCACTGTTTGTGACCCCATTTGAGGTTTTCTTCATAAAGACCCTGGAGTGGTTGGCCATTTCTTTCTCCAGCTCATTTGACAGATGAGGAAACTGAGGCATAAGGAGATTCAATGCGTTACCTAGAGTTATACAGCTAATAACTGCACAAAGCAGTATTTGAACTCGGGTCTTTCCAACTCCAACTCCAGCACATTGTGCTACTTTACTGCTTAGGTAAATATAAAGAAATGCAAAATTGCAGAAATCACTTTAATGGTTATCACATTCCATGGTCTTTCAAAATCAAATGCCTCAAATTGTTGCTTTTGGCCTTTGTTCTCCAAGAGGACCATGCCATCAGGACTTGAATTGAACTGGAATTAAGTGAGGGGTGACTGTGCAAGGTCACCAACCTCACTCCCTCCTTCAAGTGGCAAGATATAGATCATGATGACTGGAGACAGACCAGGATGTTTAAGGCAATTTGGGGTTAAGTGACATGTCCAGGGTCACCCAGCTAGTAAGTGAGATTTAAACTCAGGCCCTCTTGACTTCAGGACCAGTGCTCTATCCACTGCACCACCTAGCTGCCCCAAATGCCTCAAGTAGCTTCAAATAAAAGAATAGGACTTTTATACAGCCATTTACAAATTGCATGCTTGCATTTTAAAGAGAAAATAGCCACTGTTGTCTTAGACAATCCTTCTTTAAATATAAGAAAACAGGCAAGATCAAAAGGAAGGTTTTACAAAGGAAATAGAAGTTGTTATTTGACTTAGAAATTGGTGATGCAACCCTAAGTAATGGAAAAACAGCTGAAATAAAGCTGAATGAGTTCCTCTTACAACAGTGAACCAAACCTTCCTTCTCTTCCCACTACACTAAAATTTCTTGGAGACTACTAAGTTTCCTTTTATTTTGAGTTTGATTTTTGGACTCTGATAAACAAGGGGAGAAAGAAAAATAACTTCTAAACAATAACTCACATGTCCATACAGTTTTTTTCTCACAATGACCCTTGTATTGTTTAATCTATATTTTACAGATAAGAAAACTGAGGCTATGAGAGGTTGTGCTTTGTCTGTGATAGCATTTGTATAGTTTGCTAGGAACTATCTATATGTGTGTGTATAATATACATACAAATATACATATTATACACACTCAAATATACATATATATATATATAGTTGATCAGTTGAGATATATATTATCTCAACTGATCTTCAAAAGAATCCTGAGGTAAAGACTATTATTAGCTACATTTTATAAACCAGCAAACTGAGGTTGAGGGAGGTAAAGCATCTTGCCCCAGGTCATCAAGCTATGAAGCTTCCTACTTTATCTCAACAAACTTCCCTTCATTGTAGACTTCGTGTTCCTTTCATTTTGTGCCCCTATGGAAGACACAGCTCTCCTCAGGAGATAGTGTCACTGAGGAATCTCTGCTCTGACATTCCCTCTATCCAGATATAACCCCAAGTTATCCACACCAAAGCCCACCTCTCCACTTGTATGCTTGATCTCATCCCTTTCTGTCTATTCCCGCAAGATTATTCCCACAATCAAATCTTTCTTTAATCTTCAATCTCTCCATATCTATTAGTAGGTTTTCTGCTGCTCACAAATACAGGCAGGTTTCCCCTATCCTACAAACAAACAACCAACTGAAAAAAAATCCTCTCACTTGACCCTGCCATCCCCTCAAACTTCCACTTTTTTCTCCTTCTTTTCACAGCTAAAGGCTTAGAAGAAGCTGGATTGCCTCTACTTTCACTTGCTTCTTCATTTTGCAATCCAGTTTCTAATCTCATCACTCTCTACTAACTAGTGATTAAAGTTACTAATGCTCTCATTGTCACATCTAATGGCCTCTTCCCTATACTCAGCTTTCTTGACCTCTCTTGAAGCAGTTAACACTGTTTTCACACTTTCCTTGTGGATATTCTCTCACCTCTAGGCTTTTATGACATTACTTCACATCAATTTTCTGCATTTCAACAATATGCTGCCCAAAACCCCAACAACTAACAAAAAGTTTCTAGGCCACTTTACCTACGTTATCTCATTTGACCCTGGGCAAGTCACTTAACCCTCATTGCCCTGTCACCCCCAAATTGAAAAGTTTAGGGATATGGTCTGAACAGTATCATAAAATCAGAATGTGGTAAGATTATTGGAATTTGGCTAGCTGATTGGGATAGCCACACCTGGCCTGCCCTGAGTGATGTGTGCTGCTGATGTCAGCAGGAGAAACCACTCTCCACAGGCAGTTTTGAAGGCCCTCTATAGGAGAATAAGAAATTCTGCAGAAAATAGACGTTCTTGTGAAATCCAAGAGTTAGGGGACTAATTTCTAGGCAGCTTCAATCTCTTTCTATTTCCCCACAAAAGGTGAGAAGAACAAGATTGTATGACAGCATCTTTCGGACACACTCCATTTTTTTTAAATGGACAGATGTTTGGAAAAACTTTTTTCTTCTTCTTGAGAATGTCATCTAGATGCATGTGATGAAAATTCCAACATAGCATGGCAGTTCCCTTCACCTACTAGCTTGCTATGCAAACCAGTAGTGAAGTTTTGCATATATATGAGAAAAGGAAAGAACTGAATTCCCTTTCCTACTATTATTCAAAGATACACTTGATGAGTCTGGTAATTATTCTCTTTCTGAAAGAATGGCGAGAGCTTTTGTGAAATAGCTATTGAGTTGGAGATGACAGATATTGAAGCTCTATCCCTTTACAATAGGAGCCTCCTCTCCTCTCCTCTTCCTCTATTTAACCCCTTACAGCCAGACTTCTCACTTAACACTCCGATAAAACTGCTCTCTAATGTTACTGATGATCTCCTACCTGCCAAATCCAATGGCTTCTCTCAGTCTTTATTCTCCTTTACCTCTCATGCAGCCTTTAACACTTCAGATCACTTCTTGATACTTTTCTTCTTCCTCCTGGTTCTCCTACCTCTCTGCCCACTCTTTTTCTACCTCTTTTGCTAGATCCTCATCCAAATCACACCCTTTAACCTTAGGTGTCCCTCAGGGTTCTGCCCTGGGCCCTCTTCTCTTTTCTCTCTCTACTACTTCATTTGGTGATCTCATTAGTTCCCATGGATTTAATGACCATCTCTATGCTAATAATTCTCAAATCTACTTTTCCTGCCCCAACCTCTCTGATGATCTCCAACTTCCTTTCAGACATCTCAAAATGGATGCCCAGTAGACATCTTAGGCTTAATATGTCCCAAATGGAGTTCATTATCTTTCCCTGTAAGCACTCCCCCATCAACTTTCCCTATTACAATAGGGAGCAACACCATTTTACCAATCCCTCAAGCTCACAATCTGTGAGTCATCCTACACTCCTCACCATCTATCACCAGCCAAATTCAATCTGCAGGTTTCACCTTTGCGATGTCTCTCTAATAGGACCCCTTCTCTCCTCTGATTTAGCCACTTTTCCAGTGCAGGCCCTGATCACCTCATTCTAGGATGACTGAAATAGCCTGCAGGTGGGTCTGCCGGCCACAAATCTTTCTCTTACTCCATTCCGCCACTAAAGTGATTTTCCAATCATGTCTTCCCCCCCTAAGCAATAAATGCTAGTGGTTCCCTATTGCCTCCAGGAGCAAATACAAAATGCTTTGTTTGCATTCAAAGCTCTTCCTAACCTAGCCCCCTCCTACCTTTCCAGGCTTCTTATCTTACTCCCAGACTCTTTGATCCAGTGAAACTGGCCTCCTGGCTGTTCCACCAAGCAGACCCTCCTGGCATTCTCTCTGGCTCTCCCTCATGGCTGGATTGCTCTCCCTCCTCCACTTTGCCTACTGACCTTCCTGGCTTCCTTTAAGCCCCAACTAAAATTCTACCTCCTAAAGGAAGCCTTACACAACCCCTTTTAATTCTAGTGCCTTCCCCCTCTTAATTATTTCCTATTTACCCTGCATATAGCTTGTTTTGCATGTTGTCTCCCCCATTAGATTGTAAACTCCTTGAGGGCAGGGTCTTCCTTGCCTCTTTTTATATCCCCTGTATTTAGCACACCATCTGGCACACAGTAGGTACTTAATAAATATTTATTGACTAGTTGATTGACTGATATCCACACTCAGCTTAAGGGCCATTCCAGAGCCTTAAATGAACAGTCATCATCCAGTCACGAAAGTTCAACTGGCAGAGACTCAGAAATAACCATTGTTCCCATGAGCATACCTTGTTAAAAATAATTTTGGAGTTGTTTTGTCACTGCACGTAGAGATATGGCTTATGGTTTCAAACATTTCTAACATGCCTCCCTTAGATGGTTTGTGACATGTAATTGAATAACAAAATGAGCTAGAATTTTTTTTTCCTATCTCCACTCCCCCCGCCGCACCCCCCCCCCCCCGGCTCCAGACTTAGTTCCATCTAGATTTTAGAACAAATTTAAGTAATTTAGGTCACATAATCATCCCTTCTTCGTGGAAATCTATTTTAAAAAAATCTAACCCTCTGCTTTACATTCTTTCTAAAATTTTTAACTTTTAATTTTTTCCTTTCCATATCTCTCCCTTCTCTCCATCTTCCTTTCTCCCTCCTTTCTCTCTTTCTTTCCTTTCCCTCTTCACGCTCTCCTCTCTCTCCATCATCATCTTTCTGAAAAGTAAATATAACTTGTAAATCTGATATAAATTCAAACAAACTGTGCAAAGTACCCAACAGCTGCTTTCTCAAAGTGGCAAACTGTTATAACACATTTACTCAATTTTCCTGAGGTTTAGTTTAGGAGAATTTTTCAATCCTGCCTTCTATAGTTCTACCAATCAGGCAGCCAGTAATTAGTTTGCTTGCTGTAAGGTAATGCTGAACAATTCAATCCCTATGGATACCATTGTGCTGAGTGGACACTCCTGGATTCTTTCACCATTTCATCAGTTCAGGAGACATTCTCCCTGTTATTCCTTCTAGTTTCATTGACTTTCACAGTAAAATTCCTAAATGAGTAAAATATCAAGTCTCTTTTACACACACACACACACACACACACACACACACACACACACACACACACACTTAAACAAATCTAACGTTTGCTTATTTGCTGAGTTATCCAGATGAAGCAGTTTATGAAGGTAAGAAGAATGAACAGGTGGGACAGGGAGCTAATAAAGGTGAGCTCTTGAAACAGGACTTATATAATGTTAATCATTTGCTCAAGTAACTTAGTTACCCAAAGAGACCAAGATAGAGGCACAGAGAACTCACCAAACATCTGAGTTTTTTTGTGTGTGAGGCAATTGGGGTTAAGTGACTTGCCCAGGGCCACACAGCTAGTAAGTGTCAAGTGTCTGAGGCCAGATTTGAACTCTGGTCCTCCTGACTCCAGGCCTGATGCTCTATCCACTGCACCACCTGGCTGCCCCACATCTGAGATTTTTAAATATAAAATAAATGTCTCTAAGATAGAAGCAAGAATGACTAAGTGAGAATCAACACAAAATAGGAAATAATCCTGCAAGAATAGCATCAGGAGCAGTAAAGCTCAACATTAGCTGAATTCAGCAAGAAAATCTAAGGCAAAAAAGGCAGTTTATTTTTGTTATGTTTGGTGTTGTAATTCTTGTTTTAGTTGTATTAAGGAAAAGATGTGGATTGAAGAAGGGAAAGAAGTTAAAGGATAGCATAATTAGATAAATTCAGTGTCCTGAATCCTTTTGCATCACCTGCAAAGGGGCCCTCCATGGGAGGACCCCACATATGTCTGCTTGATACTATCGTGTCTAATATTTGCATGCATTTTAGGAATGACTTGAATGGACGCAATGATCACACACTCATACAATTTGTGAATTTAAATGTCCGAGACATGATTCAAAAAGATGCAATTTAATAGGAATTAGTGTCATCTTATATTTGGTTTCCAAAATAACTTCACAGGTATAAGTTGAAGGGGTCATGGCTAGATAGCAGTTTCTCTGAGAATGAAGTTGGTGGATGTAATGGACAACCAGCCCAAAATAAGCAAATGGTTTGATATAGAAGTCAAGAAAGCAAATGCAATTTAAGGCAGCTATAAGGAAAACAGTGTCTAGGACCAGGGAAATAAATGGCCTTCATGTCATGCCACATGAAGTCCATTTAAAAGAACTGTGCACATTAGGCCTGGAGAAGAAAGGACTTAGTAAGGGTAAGGGTGGGAGAGTGGGGCATTATAGCTGTCGATGGGGTCATGGGCCTCACTAGATTCTCAAAGGGATAAATGGCACAAAATGGTTAAGAATTGCTTCGTTACAACTTTATTTTAGGAATCTTGAATGATACTCATTAAACACGAAAGAATTAACTTTTAAATTCTGCCATTAAGTTGGCATTTTCATATATTTACCTACACTTTCATTAGCTCCTGATCAAGAAGAAGGATAGTTAGTCAAAAGATAATAGTTTTCTCATTAACTGACAATGACTCACTCCATATCCATTATATGTAAGCATGAAATACGCTTTCTGTTTTGGAATTCGAAGTGGTCAGGCGATGAAGGATGAGTTGAGCATCTGGGAAATGAGAAAGCAGAAAGAATTCTTGCAGCTTGGCCTGATGTCGGGCATACCTATGTATTATCATTTGTTCTCTCCTCTAGATCCCTACCTCACTTCTTTGGTCAAAAATAAGAATAAAACGGGTTACATTATAAAACTTTGCTTAGTGCTTTATGGTAGGCATTGCATGTCAGAAAAAGTCCTCAGTCATGAAGTTCTAAAATCCAGTTGATACTTTAGTACTGAGGCAATAACTCTAAAAAAAGCATCATTCATCAAGGCGTATGAAGATAAGGAATAACTGCTGAATGGCAAACAGTACTTTGAGGGAGGAGGGCATACATATGCAAGGCTGTCAAGTGATACCCTTTAAGACTATGCTGAAAACCAGCCTGAAGAAATGAAACCCTCCTCTTGACAACAGAGCTATGATTTCAAGTGACAGAGTCAGTTGGTATGCTGTTGCCTACAAACCCTAAACGTTAGTGACTGCATGAAAATTGACACATTTCAGCAGAAAACATCTCGGCTCTGGAATAAAGGAGGTGCACAAAAAAATAGCCTTGCAGAAAAATACAGAAAATCCAATCTACTAACATGGTTACCAATTTATACGGCTTACAGGAAGTAGAGCCAGATGAAACCAGGATGCTTTTTTACCTCACTGCATCAAATACTACTTGCCCTGGGTAACTGTCACAAATACCTTTTTAGCAATAAAGTGGGATTACCTTGAGAAATTGCAGCAACTCAGTTTACTTACTAGGGAACCATGGCCTGCATTGGAGTGGTCACACAGAACAGATATTGTGGGTGGGCTATTAGTGAGAAGCCTCCTTACAAGCCAAGCCCACAGTTAGATGGGATAATGTGGCTGAAAACACTGGAACTATCATGAGAACATTTTAAATCAACTGGGTCAGACCACAAGAGCTCACTTACATGTACTGGTATTTAAGAATTAGGTGCGACTAAGAATCAATATAAGACATTTCATAAGATCCAACAAAACTGCCTGGTAGTGGAGACTAGCTGTTTACAAAACATTCGAGAGTTCAAGAATTGGAAGGGACCTTAGAAATGTCAAGCCTGAAAGCAGTATTTTTTTGTGAGGCAATTGGGGTTAAGTGACTTGCCCAGGGTCACACAGCTAGTAAGTGTCAAGTATCTGAGGCCGGATTTGAACTCAGGTCCTCCGGAATCCAGGCCCAGTGCTCTATCCACTGCGCCACCTAGCTGCCCCCTCCCAATTAAGTTTTAATCTCGTTTAAGCCAGGTATTTTGCAGACCTTGAGTCTGATAATTCTTAGAACATGATAAGTGTTGGAAAATGACCATGAATTGGGATTAGACCCTATTTCTATTACTATAATCTAATTTAGGAAAGAAAGACTATTTATGGTATAGTCATCCTCCTCAGGGAATTTCTAATCTCTTCTGTTATTATTTAGAGGAAAAATGTATAATGGTCATAGTCACATAAATAACTAATATAAATGCACCTGGTTCAATTCACTTCAATAAACATTTGTTACCACAGGTCTCACCATGACATTGCCCTCTTCAACAAACTTCAGTGGGTCCTTCATCCACAATCCAGCTCCATCCTATCCTTCTAGACTGATTTCCTACTGCCCTCCACATCCCAACCAAACTGGCCTACAACCCAAACTGTTCCTTTGAGCAAATATGATAATCCAAATACCAACAACATTTCTCTGAAGTATTGATGAAATGTTTAAATCAATAAGCCTTGGGAAGCAGTCTTCTTCACAGTTACACATCAAGGTGTGCCTTTATGCATGTACCTTTCTTTTCTTTTTTTTTTTTTAGTGAGGCAATTGGGGTTAAGTGACTTGCCCAGGGTCACACAGCTAGTAAGTGTTAAGTGTCTGAGGCCGGATTTGAGCTCAGGTACTCCTGACTCCAGGGCTGGTGCTCTATCCACTACACCACCTAGCTGCCCCAACATGTACCATTTCCATTTGTCTACAGAGCAACCAGCTACAGTTTAAAATAAAGACATATGAAAATGAAACAGTAATGAAAAATGGTGACTTTAGCTATGAAGTAATTAAACAAGAAATAAGTGCACATTTTGTGATATATAAAGGACATCGAAAAGAACACATTACTTATTTGTATATTGTCTTATAAGATAAAAATTATATGCATTTAGCTGATTACTTACAATACAGCTCAATCTAGCTTTCAATAATAAATAATGAAAGTTGAATATATAGCTATATAAAATAAACTTGAATTTGGGCAAGGAGAAATACATATTAAGCCTTTTCTGCAAATCTACAAATAACGTGAACTTGGTTTTGTCTTGCTGAAGATTTTTCTTGCTGACAAACCAGGCTTGAATACAAGTCCAAAAATAGAGAAAGCAAGAATTTACTAGGACACCTTCCACCAAGAATTTGAATTCCTTCTGGAATGTGAAGGTACCTACAGTAAGGTGACAATTAATATGGGCTACAATCAATAAGATTAATTTGAAAGATTACACACACTAGGGGGAGGGGAATGTGTGTTGTGAATATCAAGTCAAAATGATATAACTGTTAAATGACATCTTATTTAAAATAGATTGAAAAAATGTTGAAGAAAGCAGTCAAAATTTCAGGGTATTACCAAAAATGAGCATACAAATGTCAAAAGAGCTAAAAATGAACAGAAATCAATAAGTCATTTAAAAATGTTACATGCATGATGATTGTGGTTTGTTAGAGTATACTGTACCTCTCCTGAGTCCATTAATGCAAGCTAAAAAAAGATTTTCATAAAGTTAAATTCAATAGATGAGACATTTTCTTTACATAATATACTTTCTTAAAAATCAAACACATTTCAAATTCAAATACAGTACAATATATTTTTTTCCTTCCTTTAAAGTGCATGCAATGACAGATTGCTGACAGAGTGGAGGTAGTCAGTGGAATTCAATATTATCGGTAAAACATTTTTTCCTAAAACCAGATAATGATACATTTGATTGTTATGGTCTCCAACCCTTATGAACACGATACATATAATATGGCTGTTTTGAGACACACTTATTCAATTACTTATAGTACATTGGTCTATCATTTGCCTAAATTGATCCATAAATTTAGTCAAAACTATCACGCTATTTAGTCATTCATGTAGATATTGTCTGTCTGTCTCTCTCTCCTCTCTCTCCCCCTCTCCCTCTTCCTCTCTCCTTTCCTCCTGCTCTCTCTCTCTCTTACCTCTTACATATAAGACACTAAGAGCACATACATATTTGAAATTAACTAGGGGGTTATTCAAAGGTGTTTTTAATTCTGTCATCTAAGGAACATAAATATTGTGACTTGTTTATACTTTAATTGAAACTCATATAGGTGTGAGTAAAATTATCTTTATTGGAAGATATGGGGACTACAGTCAATAATAGTACCTACCCACCTCTAAAGAATCCACAGAGTTTCATTTTAACTTTTAAAAGAAATATATGAAATAAGACCGTTACCATAATCATAAAATCATTCATCTAAATCATATATCTATTGGATTTTTGTTGTTGTTCAGTTGTTTCAGTTGCATCTGACTCTTCATAACCCCACTTGGGGTATTCTTAGCAAAGATACTGGAGTGGTTTGCCATTTCCTTCTCTAGCTCATTTTACTGATGAGGAACTAAGACAAACAGGATTAAGTGACTTGCCCAGGGTCACACAGCTAGGAAGTGGCTGAGGCCAGATTTGAACTCAGGAAGATTTCTTTATGACTCCAGGCCTGGCACTCTATACACCATACCACCTAGGTGCCCTATCTATTGGATACCAGTTAGAAATCTCACTGAGAAACTTAATTTGATTACATTTTACAATGCATCATTAGATAGTGAGGCCAAAGAAATAGGAAATGTTTAGAATGAAGGAATGCTGGTGATGATTAGAAAATCTTTTGAACCCTTGGTTTAAAGGTAACAAAAAAGGAGATAAAATGCTATGAGTATATGTGTTGCTGACACTCAAATGGATCTCAAAAGACTCAAGTGTTACATAAAAGGAAACTGAAGTCTGAGTAACGGAAAATCCAATAATATTTTCTTCTCTTTACTCAGCAGAGGGGCAGAGGACTATTAGAGCAGATCATTAGCAGACACTTTATCAATTGTTTTTGCTTAAAAAAGTTTTTCTTTGTTACAAAGGATGGTTCAACATGCTATCTACTTCCAGGCACAGAGCTGAGGGACTTAAGAATGCAGAATGAGACACAGATGTTTTTGGACATGGCCAAAATGCATATTTGTATAAGGGCTCTACATCTTAACAGAGACAAGAGTTTTGTTTTCCTTCTAATTTTTCCAGTGGATGGGCAAGGTGGGAGGGAAAGAAAGTAGATTAGTTACTTGGAAAATAAACAGGAAGGGCAGGTTTAATTAGGGAATGTCAATAGGGAGTATAACCAGAAATTATTATATATATATGTATATATATATTTGTGTGTGTGTGTATATATATATATATATATACATACTCACAAAAGTCAGAAATCAAACTTTTTTAATGCTGTAGAGTGTTATACAATTTCCTTCATAATCATCATCAATATTTTCTAAATATTCATTAAGTCCATGGTACTGTTCTAGACACAACTGTAGGACATAGAGAAGATATATTCCTTGGGTTCTAATCCCAGTTCTTCCACTAAACAACTATGTGACCTTAGTGGCGGAGTTGGGACTAGAACCCAAGGCCCCTGACTCTCCAGTCTAGTGTTCTTTCCAGTATACCATGGCACCTCCCTACAACAAATATGTGTGTACACCTATAGGGAATAGTTTTACCTAATTTATATACATATATACACACATATATTATATATATATATATATGAATATATAAATGTGAAGAATTTGTATACATTAATGTAAAACTAGAAATTCAAGATTCTCTTTCATCAAGGTGAATGTTTTTTGTTTGTTTGTGGAGTTGTTTTTTTTTTTTTTTTTGGTTTTTGTAGGGCAATGGGGGTTAAGTGACTTGCCCAGGGTCACAGGGCTAGTAAGTGTCAAGTGTCTGAGGCCAGATTTGAACTCAGGTCCTCCTGAATTCAAGGCCAGTGCTTTATCCACTACACCATCTAGCTTCCCGCTGTTTGTGGAGTTTTTTGCGGGGCATTGAAGGTTAAGTGACTTGCCCAGGGTCACATAGCTAGTGTCAAGTGTCTGAGGCCAAATTTGAACTCAGGGGCTCCTGAATCCAGGGCTGGTGCTTTATCCACTTTGCCACCTAGCTGCCCCCTAGGTGAATGTTTTCAGAGTCATTCTGTTCTGAAATTAACTAGGGGAACAAACTAAAAACAAGAGAGGTAACATTTTTTGGTTTCTCTATAGAAATAATGGTAAACAAATATAACATTGTTACTGTATTTCTTTTAGAGCTTGAGTGAATTGTTTAGTACTCTGTCTGGACCTGATGTTCTGTTCCTTGATCTATAACCTAAATCAAAGGAAACCATTCAGTCACCCTTTTTGTTCACTGAATTATGGGGGAAAGGAAAGAAGGAAAACTCAGAATCTTTCTTTTAAATCTGCTTGCACAGATTTAATCAGGGAAATGGCCACGGTAAATAGATCGAGGAGTTAATTTTGCAAGCAATCTTGAAAAAATTCGATGTGATGCAGTAGATGTTTACTGAGTACTTAATATGTAGCAGTGGTCACAACTGTTCACCAAATATATGTTTCTGGTTCCCTGCTTCTTGTCCCAACTGGTACAATTAATGCAATTGAGATAATTCTTCCTACTTAAGGAGACTAGCTATAGGAAACCAGTAGGTTCATTCTTTGTTTTATGAGGGGGGAGAAGAGGGTTAAGTGACTTGCCCAGGGTCACACAGTAAGCGTCAAGTGTCTGAGGCCGATTTGAACTCAGATCCTCCTGAATCCAGGGCTGGTGCTTTATCACTGTGCCACCTAGCTGCCCCAGGTTCATTATTTAAGCAATTCTTACTAGTGATTTTAAGGAATCAGCAAGAACTGCAGAGATCCACTCAGCATGAATCCATCTTTTCTTTCACATTTCTCTTGAATATGCTTAGTGGAGCCATTTTCAAAGGAAAGAATGCCAAATTATCAAATAGTATATAGAGCAATAGCAAGTAGAAAAATTATGCTCTTCTTAAAACAGATTTTTGATTAGAAAAACAATCTTTTCTAGGTTAAATTATATGGGGATATTTTATGTGGGTCTTTTTGACTTCTCATCTGTGACTCTTCTGAGAGTTAACGTCTCCTGGACTTTTCTTAGCCCAGATAATATCCAATGTACTTTGGATATGTCATCTAAAATAAAATACTCAGATATTATGAACCAACCCGAGAATAGGTTTTTCTTTATTTTCATGAAGAAGCACAAAGCACCTTTTATTGAAGGTCAAGTCAGTATGACAAATGACCTTCTTATAACAGTCTATAAGTTATGTACAAAAATGCAGTTCTTCTTGATGTAAATTCAAGTCACACTAGTGCCTCTCTGAGTGCAATCTAATAAGCAGTAGTGTTACTGTACTGATGGAAATTGCACTGTGTCTGAACCTCCAATATGGGTAAAAAACCACAAGTTTGAGCACGGTCTATACTTCAATTAAGACTATACATGCCCAAGTGATTAATGAACAGAAAGGGCACTTTGTTTATGGAGAGGTACACATGATGCTTAAGTCTGTAAATTCATTTTACAGCAGAGCACCTGTTTGATGTGGCCCTTCGGCCCTAGGACATTTTACATTCCCCCAAATCCCTAGTTTCACTTTCCATACCAGGGGCAAGAATAAGGAATTCAGCTACATCAATGACTTACTATGCAATTACTGGTGAGGGCTGGGGGAGAAAAGCAAATGGTAGACATAGCATATACCTCTGGCCTTCCTGAATTGTCCAGATTGCCACCTATACTGACCACATTTACTGAATTTGGAATCTTCCCTTTTCACTTCACCTAGATATAATGAGTGTAGCCTACTGTAATTCAGATAGTTTTATTTTCTCCAAATTACATACAAAGTTGCAGTCATGATTATTACAGTTCAATCATTTTTCAGTTGTGTCCAACTCTTTGTGACCCCACTTGGGGTTTTCTTGGCAAAGATACTGGAGTACTTTGCCATTTCCTTCTCCAGCTCATTTTACAAATGAGGAAACTGAGGCAAACAGGATGAAGTGACTTGCCCAGGGTCACAGAGTTGGAAGTGTAAGATGTTGCAAGTGTAAGAGGTTGGATCTGAACTTAGGTCTTCCTAACTCCAGGCCCGAAATCATGGTAATTATATGTTAAAATAAGGCTGATTTTTGTAACACTGTACTATAATCTACTTGATCTATTTTTCTGGTGTATGACAATAAGAATTTTATAAACTAATTGCTGTTTGGTTATAGTATTGCCATATTGTAATCAGTGGAAATCTCAAAGATTCATGTAATCAGTGGCAATCTTAACGATCATGAGACATGATGACTCCTTAGTCACATGTGAAAGCCAGGCACTTCTAGAGCATAGGCAGAAATAAACCAAAATGGTGGTTCTGGGGGTACAGGTTTCGTTTTTTGGGTAATAGGTATAATAAGTATATTTCTTAGATTCACATTAAAAATAATTTTCCTTCCTATTCACTTATAACCTAACAGTAGATAAGTATGTTTGAGGCTGGGGGAGGAGGGTGGGCATAGGAAGGGGGTAGAGTGGGAAGGGGAGGAAAGCAGAGAGACTTCCTAGGATTAACACTGTTGAGTAGTTACACTAAATTACGGAGTGAATATTGGACAGCAGACTATTGGGATAAACTACTGATTGCAGCATTTACTATCTTAAATTGAAGGTCACACTCCCTCTCTTTTTGTTAGGACAGATTTGAGCCTCCTGGCACATACCTCCCCTGGTTTTTCCTGTATAGGTAGCCAAAGGGGAATAAGAGCAAAACCTCCAAATAAAGAAAATAATCTGAGGAAGGTCAGAGAACTGGACATAGAAAATGACAAGAGTTTTTTTTTTTTTTACTACTTTCCCTCACTCTTTTGCTTTCAGATATTTGAACTTCACTTATCAAATTTCTGAACAGCTACACCTCTAGAAAATGTTAATTTTCAAGTGGTTTGTGCTGGAGTCTATATGAGATGAAATGTGATGTTGAGGTATTTTAGGCCAGCCTTTCAATGGATGACCCGAATTCAGAAGTGAAGCTGAGGAAAGAGCAGAGAACAAGGGCTTGTGAAGAGGTATCTGAAGAGTAGGGAGGGATCCTCCAGCTGAACCCAGGAGGGATGCTCCCATGGCCTACTGAACTTCCTGAGCCCAATTCACCGACTATCTAGCTTGTGAAGGTTTCCAGAGCCCAGTGCTCAAGGCGCTGAGACAAGTGAAACCTTTTGGGCACTCTGACACGTTATGTGGAGAAACTTTGGGGATTTGATACAGAAAATAGAAGACAGGTTTTATTTTCCAGATATATTTCCGAGCTCTCCAAAATCCTCTTTTTAAAGATTTCCACAGAATTCAGATATTTCATACCTTTCAGTATTCATTCTGTTCCTCAGTGGTAATAGTTTTTGAAAAGATACAATAGATTGAAAATAAACTCCTACTAATGCCATTCTCAGACAAGAATATGGAGGGCAATTTTTTGAGCCAGGGATCATAAACAAATACTTTTTTAAAAAAACCAAATCTTTTATCATTATCAAACTTAGAACACTGATAAGAACTTGACAAAGATGGATTTGAGCAGGGAGATTTTTCAATCTGTCCACTACTAAAACATGTTAAATATTCATCTGCATACCCTTGAAATTTAATGTGATTCTCTGCCTTAATCAACAATTACTTCCGAATTTCCTCAAGTACTAAAATAGCTCGAACATACCTACACATGTGCATGCCATTTCACTTAAAATACACGTTCGAGACACATTATTTTGAAACTAAACAACTTTCCCTATGCTTTCTGCAAGTGAATATATATGTGATCTATCAGCAGCTACTAATTTCATTTCTGCTGTGATAAGGGGAAAAGAGATGATAATTAAAACCCCTTTGTAGCAAAAGTGGATATAATTATAATAGAATGATTTTTTACTAACTCACTTGAGACTTTTATTTCATTAACAGAAATCAATTGTTTATGTGCAATTATGTATTTTGTCCTTGTATATTAATGTGCATTACAAACATGCTAAGCTATGGATTTAATAGATTGGTCAAAACTACAGATTTCAAATACTGTTTTTCCTTTCCATAATAAAATAACCACCAAACAAGATCCTCCCAAACCATAAAAATTCCATCAGGTCTGAAATTTTTATAAATTTCATTCCACTCAAATATTGTATAAAAACTTAATACAACGTTCAGTTAAACTAAATTCTGAAACATCAACCATTTTCCCCTCCTAACATTCAACAAAGGGCTGCCAGTTGGACAATACTTAAACATTACAAACAAATTAATTTTATGTGCATGTTTATAAAACATATAAGCATGTATTCATATACTATCATTGAAATGTAGAAGCAATATGGGATGTGTATTATGAAAAATTAAATGTATACGCCTCTGAGAATGTCAATAACATTCCTTATAGACGTGGTTCTTACACTCTGTGTGTGTTTTTGAAGATGTAATCACCTGTGTTCTCAGTGGCTAGGACTGGTTTACAGAGGACACTCAGGTGATCACAAAGAGTGGTAGTAATGTGAGTGATGATCAACATCTTCAATTCAAAACTAAGCCTCTGCAAATGCTGACAGTGAACACATGTCATGGCACAGCACAAAAGAGACCAGTTGATTAAGGCTGCCAATGAACACCACAGTTCAACATCTGTTCAAGTAATTTCATAATGAACCAATAGGAAAATACCTCTTTAAATTACTTCAGGCCACTGATTTTAGGGCTATCAGATAATCATGGATCATTAAGTCAAAGGTGAAAAGAAAAGGAAGTTTGGAATGTCTGCCTAGGTCTTGCCCATTATAAAAAGAATGATACAGAACCAAGGTCTGACATCCAGAGACATATTTAAATACACATTTCAATGATCAACAGATCACAACTGTTGGATGGAAAGCTGTTTATGGAGTGGAGAAAGCATCAAAAGAGACAAGTCCTATGTAGCGTAAATCCATTAGGGATCTACTGAAGATAAACCAATCCTCTTTGAGGATAGAGAGTTAAGATATTTTAAGTCAGTAAAGAACAAGTAATAAAAAAAAACAGTGCTCTGAGCATGAAGAGGAAACGAAAAGTAGAAGCATGCTATTTCAAAGTGAATTAAATACAATTTTATATGCACAGGAAGAGGAGGGGGAGTACAAAGGACTACTTTATCAACCTGACAGATTAACTGACTGCAAAGGCAAGTTAAAAGGTTTTCTTGAATAAAAACAAATGACTCCTACCTTAGAAATCACCTGTACTTTCTGATTGGGAGGCCTAGAGAATCAAGGTAATGGCTTTTGTGGATGCTGGGAATATAAATATCACGTTTGGTGTATTTGCACCACGAGAGTATAACACCAAGAGCCAAAATAGAGCTCAGACAGGTTCTGTCCATAATAAAGAGAAAAGAAAAAAATCTTTCACCTAGACTCAATCTAGCTCTTTAATCATCTGTATATCTTGGAACAAGTCTCCCCATTTCTGTACATCAGTATCTGCACATCTGTAAGAGAATCATACCACCTGCTAGGTTGCAGAGAGGAGGCAAATTAACTGAAACATTGTCGACGAGCCTCAACAAGGGCTACTCAGAAAGATGATCTTGAGGGATCTCAAGGCATGACCAAGAAATCTATTATTCCAAATGGATTCCAAGCTTCTAACTTTTGGTTTCTCAAGCTCATTGACCTCATGCATAAAATCAAGTCCCAGCATCACTAAGCAGCATTGCCCCATACCTGATCCTATAGCCATTCCAGGACTCCCCAATGCATGGAAACCCACGATATCCATTTATAGTCACATCTCACATGAATTTTGTAACTATTAGATAGATGTAAGCTTAAATTTGAGCCTTAAATTCATTTGCGCATTTTAAAAGGCACCTATGCACAATTCAATGGAATACAAATTGCTGACATTTTACATAATTCTTTGTGATTCACTTCCACTTCCACATACTTTCTTTACCCGGTGAGCTAGGCAGGGATTTCGGAGGAATGTGAATCTCTGGGATGTTAGGGTGATTTAGTAGAGATGCTACTGCTCCTCCAGGACAGAGGCAGGAATCTGCCACTTGTCCTCCCATCTTGGCTCAGGATTCTTTCTACTGTTATCAAGATGGTAAAATGGCATGGTTAAGAGGCCCAGCATACTTCTGAAAAGACACCCAGCAAAGAAAATAAAAGCAAATCAGCAATTTTCATCATATGCGAGTTACTTGTCTATTGGTACAATGAGCATCCCACTGGAGAAAGTGAATCACATTCCCCTTGATGTTTTTAGCTATAAATGAGACAATAAATATAAAATGTTCTGTGAACTTTAAAGTATAATATCTCAGTTAAAGGCAAAGGTGGTTCACAGATTCTCCTTGATAAGACAAATAAGGATTTGGAAAAGTAGCATAAAGTATATTATAAAAACAATTATATGGGGGCAGCTAGGTGGCACAGTGGATAAAGCACCGGCCTTGGATTCAGGAGGACCCGAGTTCAAATCTGGCCTCAGAAACTTGACACTTACTAGCTGTGTGACCCTGGACAAGTCACTTAACCCTCATTGCCCTGCCCCCCTCCCCCCCAAAAAGAATTCTCATACCGATTAAAAATGTTTAAAAAAACAAAACAAAACAAAACAACAACTATATGATCAGGAAAGGGGATGGGCTAGTCCTGTGGTGAGATCAATGGCTAAGGAACAGAGAGCTGGTGTGTGTGTGTGTGTGTGTGTGTGAGTGCACGTGCGTGCACACACACATGTGCCTCTGTGTCTGTCACTGGTATGGATACTAGCAAGGTCAATCGATCTAATGAAAGGCCCCCAGACCTCCTGGGACAGCCCTCTGTAGAGGCTTTGTAGGAGGACATGGACAATAGGAGCACATGTTGAGAAAGTGTGTGGAGTCAGTTTCCTGATGCCTGAATGTGGCATTTGTCATTAGTCAGTTTATATACTTAATTAAACTGGGTGGCAGAAAGGCAGTGCAGCATTGTGACCAGAATCCAATTTGTTTTCAAATTCCATCTCAGGTGCTTACTAGTGTGACCTTGGACAGGTCACTTAACCAATCTGTATAAAGGAAGTAATGACTGCACCTAATTCACAGGGTTGTTATGAGGATCAAATGAAAGGCTGTTTGTAAAGTGCTATTCAAATGGGGCTAATTCTAAGGAGGGCAAAAGTGAATGGGAGATACATTATTTCAGCAGCTGGGGCTCCAAGGGACTGGAGGGGGGGGGAGGAAATCTTGGTTCAACTTCTTTGTTTTAAGTACAAATGAGAATACTGAGACCCAGAGATGGGAAATGCCTTGTCCAAGGTGGGGCTTCCTCATGCTTTGGGGGAATTAATGGGTAGACATGGATAAGACGGGCACAGGATTGGCAGGCATGAAGAAGTGCTTCATGGGAGGGGATGCCCACTTTGAAGGGATCCCAGACTCATTAAAGCACTGAGTCATGATGGATTCTGGGAGGGGAAATAGGGAAGAGAACAAAGGAGGGCTGAATGGCTTTTAAAGCAATGTCCATTCTTTTGGATCTTTTTTTTTTTTGGCAAGGCAATTGGGGTTAAGTGACTTTCCCAGGGTCATACAGCTAGTAAGTGTTAAGTGTCTGAGACTGAATTTGAACTCATGTCCTCCTGACTCCATGGCCGGTGCTCTATCCACTGTGCCATCTAGCTTCCCCATTCTTTTGTACATTTATACTATAAGGCTATAATATTTAACTCTCCAGGAGATTCACAAAAAAGGATAGGGGAAATATAATTTTTCACCATCACAAAAGTAAATGAATATTGAGTTATTAAAGAAGGATTTTTCCCAAGAAAAATTGACTTGTAGGGGGGCAGGGCAATGAGGGTTAAGTAAGTGTCAAGTGTCTGAGGCTGGATTTGAACTCAAATCCTGAATCCAGGGCCAGTGCTTCATCCACTGTCCCCCTCCTTCTAAATTTCTGACCCTGAGATGATAGCAATTGGCAATAGACTGCACACAGGGACAGACTGGAGCCATAACCAGCTGACTGTATGGATGTACATACATACCATATTTATATTGTCATATGTTTTCAAGTTTGTATTTCAGTATTTAGGAGCAACTAATTTCTTTATTGAAATTCCTGTGTGGTACTAACGAATGTTCTTAGGGTCCTCTATTTTGAACCTTAACTGTCAAGCAATAGAAATTTTCATTGTCCTTTTTATAGCTTAAGTTTTAATAATGCTAGATGCTGTTAAGTTGCCAAATTCTTCCCTTTTGAAATGAGTTCATGATTGCATTTCACTCTTCAGGTCCCCGTTCCCCCTCCCCCAAATTCTGGACATGACTAATATGAACTGGCTGGCTGGGTCGTGAATTTCAGTAAAATCCTAATGGCGAGGTCATTTCAGACAAAACGTGGCTTTCCCGTCACACCATTCTCTTCTGTCAGTCCTTGGAGAACACCTAGTCAAGCCTCTTTGTGAGTTACTCAGTTTGGGGATCTCTTCCTCAGCCCTCACCAGCACCAAGTTTGCCTCTCACTTAGGGCTTGAATGTGTTCTACTCATCATGTCCCCCAACTGGATTTTCATCTCCATGAGAGGACAACTGGGTCAATTACTTTTCTACGTGTAGCAGATACTCTGACAGTCTGATACACTCAAAGCATGTATACAGAGTTGCTGATGTTGAGCAAGCTAACATCCCTGATTTCCTTTAGGACATCATGATGGGCAATCCCCCCCACTGGCCCAACATCTGCAGTGAGTAACTCCCAGAATCCTTTCTGGCCCATGGCTGCTTTTTGACTCCTGTTATGTTTTCCTTTCAGCACAGCAGCCCACCCCACCCCCTTCCTCTCCAGCTCATCTTCCTAGTCAAGGTTGGTCATCTTGTGCTTTGACTATTCAATCAACCAAAAAGAGTCAGCACATATGGCTGCGTACTGGATGCTTTAGCGGGCATAAAGAAAGGGACACTTCCCTCCCTTTGAATTCCAATTAGGAAGATAAAATCTGGGCATGAAAAGAAACAAAGAGAAGTTAGTAACTATTAGGTGTCAGGAGATTAATACAGACAATAAGGTCAGATTTCCTGACCTTCAGCCCCAGCTCTCTCCAAGTTCAATGACAGACTTTCACAAAGTACTTTATGGCAGAATAAATCCTGTTTTCAAGCAGCAAGGAACCTTCTAGGTCATTTAGGGTCCAGTCCCTCCATTTTACATACAAGGGAATGATTGTCTAGAGAGCCTAAGTGACATGCTCACAGTTGTAGAACTGGGTGGGGGAGCAAACATTTATTAAGTGCCTACCATATGCCAGGCACTGTGTTAACTAAGTGCTTTGCAAATATCATATTTGATCCTCTCAATACTCCAGGTAGGTAGAGGATATTATTATTATTATTATTCCCATTTTACAGATGAGGAAACTGAGGCAAATAGAGGTTAAGTGACTTGCCCAGGGTCCCACAGCTAGCAAATATCTGAAGCCAGATTCCAACTTAGAAGCTTGAACTGACTCCAGACCCAATGTTCTCGGTACTTTGTTGCCCACTAATTGCCATGCCAGCTGGTGACTGAGCTGAAGCTCAGACAAGTCTCAGAAATCCTAGCTGAATGCCTTTTCTACACCACCACTGTGTTTGTAAAGCATTTTATATATGTCAGTCCCATGAGACAGATCAGGGAAGTCTAATTAGTCCCATTTCACAGACAAGGAAAGTGGAGTTCAAAGAAGTTAAAGGATTTGTTTAAGGTCACAGAGGTAATAAATGAATGGTTGTCCAGGGACTCAAACACATCCAGGGTCTCTCTTAGGAGACTTTGGCCAAATGTTCTTTCCACACCTTCTGAGCGCGCCACTACGAGTGTGTCTAACAGGGAAGTGGAAGGAAGGGGTCGGGGAAGAGGAGGGAGGGGGTAGAACTTGTTCTCATGATCCTACCTGCACAGTGTACTTCTGTCACTTTCTGGAGAACCAGGAACTGTTGAGGTCTGCGGGCGTGCCATCGTAACAAAGACACGCATACTGACCTCAAGATTCCGGATACTCAGGTAAGTCACTCAGCGTGTTCCGGCCCACTTCATCCCCTTTCCTTGAAGCCCTAGAACAACTTCAAAGTCGTTCAGTTCAGCAAGTTTCTATGTGTCCATCACTTGGCTAGATGAGGTGGAAGACACGGTCTCTACCTTGGAGGAGCTACAGTCTCAGCATGGAGATAAAACATATAGACATGAAGCTGTTGAACAAAAAATATGACATTACATAATCAAATGCTCAAAGGAGTGACCCAGATAGGGCTACAGGAATCAGCCTTAGCCATGGAGGGACCACACTGTGAGTTGGAGGTACTGGGAAAGACAGGTAGAAAAGATGATTTTAGAAGGCCTCAAGGTGGGAAAGTACAAAGAAGATACAAAGAAGGCATGAGAAAAACAGAGCAAGTAAAAGCTCTAAGAATGGTATATTTGAAGAATTGGGAAGAGGCTAGCCTCATTGGAACACAAAGTTCCCATTGGATAGTTCTAAACCCTTGCACTAAGTAGGAGGAGGAGACAAGGTAGGGCCTAGTCAGGCTGGGAGTAGATTTTGGTGGCCCTTCAGTAACATGCTGGGCATTATCCTGCACACCACGGGAGGTCGTGAAGAGTCACCTCATCATGCAGTAGGAAAATGAAAGAAGTGCTTTAAGAATATTAATTTGGTGGCTGGGTATAGAGATAGATTGGAAATGTGGGAAAGTCAGTTAGCAGACTGAAATAATTGAAGTGTGGGGTAACAGATGAAGATGTCTGCATGCATTTGAGAAAGCAGAGATGGAGAAGGAGCAAGAGATTGTAAAGAAGGCGTTTCACTTTTTGGTGAATGGCTGGGAATGAAGGAGAAGGAAGAGCAGCATGATACTGGATTCATTTTAGAAGGGAATGTGATGGACTGAATTTGAGGTGATACTATGACATTAAACAGAAAAATCTGGACAGTTATTGAAGGTCTATCACTGGACTTCACGTGAGAGTCTGTGGCTGCAGACAGAGATTTGAGATGCATCTATCTGCAGAGGGAATGAAGTAATGAAAATGCATGAGACTACAGTGGGGAAAAAGCAATCAAATGAGCAACACACATGATGAGTTCAACAATGAAAAGTAAAAAAAAAATAAAAAAGACAACCAAATTCATGTCAAATATAAAGGACAATGTCGGTATATCATTGCAGTCAAATTACTCATCTTTCCTTTGTGGTAAAAATCAGACTACAAAAGTTGAAAATGATGTACTATCAGTTGTGATCACTCTATTTTGAGGTTTTACTTCACTGGTATAGGGAAATGTATTTTATGTGAGGGGAGATGTATCCATAAAATGTTTGGAATTTTAGAAAAGTAAAAATGAGCTGCTTAGAATATTTACCAGTTCCCAAGATCACAGCATTTTCTTTTCTTTTTTTTTTAAGTGAGACAATTGGTTTTAAGTGACTTTCCCAGGGTCACACAGCTAGTAAGTGTTAAGTGTCTAAGGCTGGATTTGAACTCAGGTACTCCTGACTCCAGGGCTGGTGCTCTATCCACTGCACCTCCTAGCTGCCCCTAGCACTTTTCTTTTAAAAATAATTTGCATTTCTAGTAGTTTTATTTCTTTTCTATCTGTATTCCAGATATTTGAAGCAAGCATTTATTAAGTTCCTTGTGTGTGCCAGGCATTGTGCTAGGCCCTAGATTAATGAAGGGGCTCCTGTTCTCATGGAGCTTACATTATATCCAGCAATATGACATATGCGTACATATGGTAAAGCTATAAAGCATACAGAAATCAATACCAGGTAGTTCAGGAAGGGAAAGAACTAGTGATTGCAAGGGTCAAATAAGGCTTGGGAAAGAGAGAAGGGAAGGTAAAAAAAGACATGGTGCTAAGTGCTTCTTATAATTTTTATTTCATCCTTTATAACAACCAAAGATGAAGGTACTGCTATTTCCCCAAGTTTACAGCTAAGGACATTGAGGAAAACAGTGTTAAGTGACTTGCCCAGGGGTCATACAGCTAATAAATTCCTGAGGCAAGATTTGAACTCAGGTCTTCTTGACTCTAGTCCTGGTGTTCTGTGCCTGGGAAAGAAGGCAGAACTTAGTCTGAGTCTTGAAGGAAGGAAGGTATTCTATGAGGCATGGGTGAATAGGAAGTCCATTCTAGGCCTGGAGAAGAGATGGAGTGTTATGGGTGGGGATAATGAGAAGACCAGTTTAGCTAGACTACAGAGTAAAAGGAGCACAGACTGAGTTCCAAAAGGGAGGAAGCTGCCAGGTGCTAAGGGCTTTAAAAGGCAAATTGAGGGGCTTATATTTATTTGACTCGAGAGGTCATAGTCACTGAAAATTTGCTGAGCAGGGAACAGACACAGATTTGTGCTTAAGCAAAATAATAATAGCTAAAATAGCTAATATTTATATAGCACCCACTCTGTGCAAAACACCGTGCTAAGCTCTTTACAAAGATTATTTCATAACCTCATGGCTCTACAGGTTAGGGAACTGAGGCAGATAAAAGTGAAGTGACCTGCCCAGGGTCACACAGCTTATAAGTGTGTAAGGCTGGATTTGAACTCAGGTCTTCCCAATTTGAGGCCCAGTGCTTAATCCACTGTGATGCTGCACAGTTGCTTCAAAGTTGCTTTGGCAGTTACATGGAGGATGGATCAGATAGGGGAGAGACTTGAGGAAGGGGAAATTAGGAAGCTATTTCAAAGTCTACGTAAGAAGTCATGGGAAACCTAAATTAAAGTGTTGGCTATGGGAATAGTGCAGAAACATGCAAATAGACACTGCAGAAGTAGAATCAGCAAGATGTGGCGTGTTTGAGGTGAGGATAGGTGAAGGCTTGATGAAAACATTAAATGTGTGGACTAGGGAGAGCAAAAGGATGAGTATGGAAGGATTGCTTTGGGGAAGAAAATGGAAAGTTCTGATCTTTCCCCCCATCGACCCTTCCCTTATAACAACAAAATGCTGCCAAGACTACTTCTGATAATGAGTACAGTGCTGTGTTCTCTCTGCTTTGTTATCTTTTGTTTGGACCTTCCTCATTATGTTTTATATATATGCTTTCTCTTTGACTACTCATCTAAGAGGAATTGACTATTGGTATTAATATATTTTTGTCAATTATTTGTATATCAGATTTATCAGTGATATGAAAGGCAGGGTGGCTTGGTGGACAGAGAACTAGCCCCAAAGCAAGGAAGTTCTGCCTTTGACATACTCTGGCTCTGTGACCCTGGGAAAGTGGCTTAAACTTGCAGTACTCTTGATAACACACCAACTCTAAATTCCAGAGAAGGTGGTGATTGTATCACTAGAGGGAGTTTCCTCACTTGGAATTCCTTATACCAATGAAATCATAATAAATTTCTCCCCACTTTACCGTTTCTCTACCTTCTTTAGGTGGTGCAGTGGATAGAATGTCAGGCTTAGAGTCAGGAAGCCCTGAGGTCAAATCCAGTCTCAGGCACTTACTGGCTCTGTGACCCTGGGCAAATCACTTCACCCTGTCTGCCTCAGTTTCCTCATCTGTAACATGGATTGGACAAGGAAATGGCCATCTACTCCAGTATTTTTGCCAAGAAAACCCCAAACGGGGTCAGAAAGAGTCAAAAACAACAAGAACTCAAAGTCCAAATTGTCCATTTTAGCTCATCTTCTATTTCTCAGATGACCTTAACTTACTTCCCTTAGATCTCTTCCTAGATTTCATAGCATCCTTTACCCTTTTCAAACACATTTGTGACTGGATTTCTTTGGGAAGCTATACCCCCCTTCACCGTCAGCTGTGTCATGGGCCTCCTGCTCATCTAGTCAGTGTACCGTATTATAGTGCATCTATTAGCCAAACACCTCCTGCAAATGCCCTGTCACGCAAGGGAGCTGATGCATTCTTCGGGCTTGTCCTCATTTGGGCTCCTCCCTGCTACAGACACAGGCTGGCTAGCTGTTTAAAGTAGGGCTCACAGCTGTCTAGCAAGGTAGCTGTCTACCTTGGGTTGTCAGGCCCAGGACTCTAGCTCACTGTTTAGTATCATCCCAGCATTAGGCTGCATACAAGGGGATGTTTGATAAAGATTTCTCTGTGAGTGGAGTGAAAATTTTACTGAGAAATATGGTTAAGGTCTTAGGAACCCAGATTTAGAACTGAAGGGGACATCAAATGAGATTATACATGTCAGAGTTTTGCATGCCTTCAAGTGCTACGTAAAATGGTATTATTAGTGATAACATCATCACTTATCATGCCTGTCACCTTTTACAGAAGAGGAGACTGAGGAAAAGTAAAGGGCCTCCTGGCCCAGGGTCACCCACATAGTGATAGCAGAGCCCAGAGAAAACTTCTTAAGATTACAGGACTCTTCTTGGTGAGCTAGGTGAGGGAGCATTCACAAATCTCTTGACTAACACGCCCAAGTGTAGTGACTCCCCCCCCCCCCCCCCCGTGAATATTTGTACTTTGGCAAGCAAAATAACACAGGATATTGGCTTGAAGGGAACAAGGATGTCCCTCAAAGGAAAATTCCTTGCTACTTAAAAGAAGGTTAAACAGTCAAGCTATAAGAAAGATCATAAATGTACAATGTAAGCAAGTCTATATTCAGTAATTAGGAGTGGGCACAAAGTGCTCTTAGAAAATGATGCTAACATAACATGGGTCATCAAATGACTAGAGAGGCAAAAAGATATTACAGATGAAGAAACCAAGGCCCAGAGAAGCCAAACTCCCAGCTTAAGGCTTCAGAGCTGGAATTAGAACCTGTGACCTCTGACTAAATCCATTGTAGCATGCAGCAGCTGTTACCTATCCTTTACCATATTCAGAGACATTTTTCTATATAGATCCTTTTCCCCCCAAATCTAAGAGTCCCACCAAATCTAAAATCTTGGCAGAGATCCTGGAGTAGTAAGCCATTTCCTTTTCCAGTTCATTTGACAGATGAGGAAACTGAGGTAAACAGGGTGAAGTGACATGCCCAGGGCCACACAGCTAGGCAGTGTCTGAGGCTGAATTTGAACTCAAGTCTTCCTGACTTCAAGCTCCATGCTCTTTTCACTGAGCCTCCTAGCTGCCTTTGTAAAGCCAAGAGCTAAGAAGTGTTTTTGTTTGTTTATTTGGTTTTTGGGTTTTGGGTAGAACTAGGAGTTTTATAAACATTATTTCATTCAGTCCTCACAACAACTCTGTGAGGTAAGTGCTGCTGATTCCTATTTTACAGTTATGGAAAATGGGGCCGACAGAGGTTGAAATAACTTGCCCACGGTCAAAGTAAGTGTTTGAGGCTAGATTTGATCACAGGTTTCTGATTCAAGACTCAGTACTCTATACATTATGCCATCTAGCTGCTTCTTTGTTTGGATTATTTGATGGTTCTTATTAGAATAATAGAAAACTCTGGGGTGATCAGGGCTCTATTACCCTATCTCTATCCAAGGCTACTCAGTCTGCTCTGTACCAGGCAGAATAGAGACACCTCTATTTGTCCCTTCAATTTGTTAGGCCCAAGGCCTTAACTCCAGCAGGCCAGTGAGGTGTTTTCTAGTCAAGGGGCAGCTGGGGGTGGGGAGAGAGGAAACAGGATGAGTTGGGGGCAGGGAAACCAATCCAAAGGCCAATCACAGCTGTTGTTCGGTTAGGGAAATGGAGGGAAAGTGTGAGGGTGGGGGGCGGGGAGGGAGTAGCAAGGTCAAATCCAGAGGCCAATCAGCTTCGTTGCTCGGAAATGGAGGGGAAAGTATGAGGGAGGTGGGAGGGGGAGGAGTAGCAAAGTCAAATCTAGAGGCCAATCAGATTAGTTTTTGGGAGGGACTCAAATCCAAAAGCGAATCAGACCTCTTTCTCAGTCAAGGTGTGGCAAGGGCCAACCAAATCCAAAAGCCAATTACAGCTTTTTATCAGTCAGGGTAGGTGGGGCCAAGCCAGATCAAGGGGCCAATCAGATCGGTTCTTAGTTGGGGAGAGGATGTACTGAAGAGAGGCAAACCCCTGTCGCGCGAGGGCAGTAAAGCCAGCTGCTTTACTTGTGGCTGAAGGGGTCATCCTGTCAGAACTCATTCCAAAATTCTGAGTTCCAGTCAGGTCAGTTGTCCAGCCTCTTGGCTCACCTTAAGACTATGGCGGATCCCATAGTTATCTCAGATGACAGTGATTCTGAGGTGAGTTCCAGCCATACACCCTGGCGCCCGCCCCAACCCCTGGACCTGAATCCGGGCCCCAGCCATGCTCCGATCCTCACGCCACCCTTGGCCATAACAGTGATAGCGCGGGCGAACGAGGCACGGCCAGAAACATTAGCCCTGCCGGCAAACTGTGACTTAAGCTTATTCGACCCGGCTGTCAACTTAGAACCGGGGACCTACAGGCCAATGGATTTGATCGACCTTACAGAGGACTCAGGTATGAGGCGTAAGCGCAGAAGGTCTAACACCAGTGTGATTGATCTGACACAAATGGAAGATGAGAGAGTTGTGAATGAGACTGTCTGTCTTGGGGGCGGTGGGAGAAGAAGGAACCGGAATGTTGTTATAGAAGGCTTAGATTCTGGACGCTTAGTAGAGACTGTTTCTTCAGATCTCAACTTTGCCGTTGGAGATGCGGGGATGCCAGTACTTGAGGGAGTGGCTACGATCCCAAAGATAGACTCACATCATAGTCTGGCATCTGCCCAAGTCGTGGTGTGCCGCCACGAATTCCAGGAATTTTTGTCCCCCACATCCAAGGCCTGCACTTCTTGCAGCAACTTGGAGCCGACCTGTAGCACCTCCTTCAAAAGAGGAGATGTGGGTTCCTTTGGAAGTTTCCACCAAGCCCCAGGCCCGATTATTTCTTCAGTTAGCTGCAGCAGCATCGCAACCACAGTGCCCTGCATGCTAGAAAACTTCTACCACGTACTTCTTGACAGCAGTGAAGAGAGAGGGAGTGATATCCGGAAGCCTGAGCCTATCTGCCAAGGCCGACTGCAAATAATCAACAACACCATCGAAGCGAACTTCCCAGAGGCCACTGTGCAGTGCCTGGAAGAATTTGTGACTCCCCAGTTCTACCCCCCCAAGGAGATTTTATCCTATGTGATCCGCAATATCCTCCTGAGTCCTGACGTTGGTAATCTCCTGGATAGGACTTATAGACAGTTGACCAAAATCCAGGAGCTGCATCCAGCTACTCTCGCTTATGTGGAATGGGACTGGGAGCTACTTACCTCAGTCATGCAAGAAGGGAGACATCTGCCTGGCCAAATCTTCTTCCTTCGGTATGTCCTCCAGACCCTGGAGCAAAACTTGCACGAGGTCCTGAAGCAGCCACAGGGCCAGCTGCAGAACACTATTGCCTGCAGTGTGCTTTCATGTGACAAAAAGCCTCACAACGTCAAGAACATCATCAGGTGGCTGGTGGAAACACTGAGCGGGCCCAATTTCCCTCTGACTGATAACTTTCCTCACCATGACTCCAAAAGCAACCAGGCTTCAGCCTTAGCACCCAGGGCCTTCGACAGAGATCAGATGGTAGTACTGTACCTGCAGAAGATGCTGGCGATGGCTGTGGAGGTGGACAGATCCCCAACTTGCACTTCGAACAAAATTGCTGAAATGCTAT
Source organism: Dromiciops gliroides (assembly GCF_019393635.1). Classification (NCBI taxonomy): domain Eukaryota; kingdom Metazoa; phylum Chordata; class Mammalia; order Microbiotheria; family Microbiotheriidae; genus Dromiciops; species Dromiciops gliroides. The sequence goes on along the minus strand of NC_057867.1, from coordinate 77,496,618 downwards.
TTGGATTTGTCATAAATATTCCTGAAAGGAACCAGAGGGACACCTTCTTCACTTCCATAGAAAACCACCTCCTTCGATGCAAAGTGCTAGAGATCATCCTTCTCCACAGCTGCGAGCAACCCACGACACTGCCACTGTCCTTCGCCCAGATCCTCTACTTCTTGAACAATGCCACTTCAATGTACAATCATAGCGAAAACCTCAAGTGGGAGAGATGGGATGAACTTGTGGAACACTTGCAGTTTCTTTTGATCAGCTACCAACGGGTAACGACTGAACATTTGCGAATCTCCATACAAGACAGAAAGGACATGTGCACAAAGTTCAGACAACAGACCCAGCAAGGCGATGACATCACTGCCCTGGACGTGGAGCTGCAGATCGAGGGGTTTCGTGGTCGGATGGGGCAGCTGGTCGGAGGGGTGATGCCCTTTCATCTCCAGGAGAACTTATTCCTACTTAAGTTACTTCTCTTACAGGCTATCCATAGGAAACCCTTGTTGGAAAATCGGTTCCAGGGTGGGCACCTAATGAAGGCATACAGTCTCTTAGACCAAGAGTACCCTGACGTTCAATAGAAATGCAATTGCCATTGTGGCTTTCATAAGGACAAAAATGGTTATTAGATTCCTGAAGCAAACCAAACCTATTTATGGTTTCTTCTTAGATTAACTTTAATATATGAACTATAGACATATTTTAAAATTTAAGTATTAAATGATCCTAGAACGAAAAGGATCCTTTAAATGGGCCAAAGTAAAGGTAGAGAGAACTTAGGAGTTAGTTAAGTTAGGGAAAGTATTTAATAGTGCAAAAAGTAAGGGGAAGTAGTGAACAGTAGAAAAAGTAAGGGGCGGGGGGGGGGGCAGCTAGGTAGCACAGTGGATAAAGCACTGGCCCTGGATTCAGGAGGACCTGAGTTCAAATCCGGCCTCAGGCACATGACACGTACTAGCTGTGTGACCCTCATTGCCCCACCAAAAAAAAAAAAAAAAGAAAGAAAAGAAAGAAAGAAAAAGGAAAAAAAAGTAAGGAAAAGTAGTTAACAGTAGAAAAAGTAAGGGGGGGGCAGCTAGGTAGCATAGTGGATAAAGCACTGGCCCTGGATTCAGGAGGACCTGAGTTCAAATCCGGCCTCAGGCACTTGACACTTACTAACTGTGTGACCCTTGTTGCCCCACCCAAAAAAAAAAAAAGAAAGAAAGAAAAAGAAAAAAAAGTAAGGAAAAGTAGTTAACAGTAGAAAAAGTAAGGGGGGGGGGGCGGCTAAGTAGCACAGTGGATAAAGCACTGGCCCTAGACTCAGGAGGACCCCCGAGTTCAAATCCGGCCTCAGGCACTTGACACTTACTAGCTGTGTGACCCTCATTGCCCCACCAAAAAAAAAAAAAAAAGAGAAAAAAAAGTAAGGGAAAGTAGTTAACAGTAGAAAAAGTAAGGGAAAGTAGTTAACAGTAGAAAAAGTAAGGGGGGGGGGCAGCTAGGTAGCATAGTGGATAAAGCACTGGCCCTGGATTCAGGAGGACCTGAGTTCAAATCCGGAATCAGGCACTTGACACTTACTAGCTGTGTGACCCTTATTGCCCCACCAAAAAAAAAGAAAGAAAGAAAAAAAAAGAAAAAAAAGTAAGGAAAAGTAGTTAACATTACAAAAAGTAAGGGGGGCAGCTAGGTAGCACAGTAGATAAAGCACTGGCCCTGGATTCAGTAGGACCTGAGTTCAAATCCGACCTCAGGCACTTGACACTTACTAACTGTGTGACCCTTGTTGCCCCACCCAAAAAAAAAAAAAAGAAAGAAAGAAAAAGAAAAAAAAGTAAGGAAAAGTAGTTAACAGTAGAAAAAGTAAGGGGGGGGGGCTAAGTAGCACAGTGGATAAAGCACTGGCCCTAGACTCAGGAGGACCCCCGAGTTCAAATCCGGCCTCAGGCACTTGACACTTACTAGCTGTGTGACCCTCATTGCCCCACCAAAAAAAAAAAAAAAAGAGAAAAAAAAGTAAGGGAAAGTAGTTAACAGTAGAAAAAGTAAGGGAAAGTAGTTAACAGTAGAAAAAGTAAGGGGGGGGGCAGCTAGGTAGCATAGTGGATAAAGCACTGGCCCTGGATTCAGGAGGACCTGAGTTCAAATCCGGAATCAGGCACTTGACACTTACTAGCTGTGTGACCCTTATTGCCCCACCAAAAAAAAAGAAAGAAAGAAAAAAAAAGAAAAAAAAGTAAGGAAAAGTAGTTAACATTACAAAAAGTAAGGGGGGCAGCTAGGTAGCACAGTAGATAAAGCACTGGCCCTGGATTCAGTAGGACCTGAGTTCAAATCCGGCCTCAGACATTTGACACTTACTAGCTGTGTGACCTTGGGCAAGTCACTTAACCCTCATTGCCCTGCAAACAAAACAAAACAAAACAAAAACAAACAAATACTAACAAAGTTAAATGATATATGCTAAGGCTAGAAAGTACTTGGGAGTTCTCAGTTAAAAGAGTATCAGATTATTCCTCACATGTTATGGTTATGAGTAAATTATTAAAAAAATAAAAGTTTTCTTGACAATCACAATAACAAGTGTGAGTGGAAATTAAATTAATATGCAAAATGCCTTTGCTAAAAGCACACTCTCCTTAGTCTTCATTGAACTTCTGTACTCATTTCATTTCAATGGTGCCACACTTCCAAATTCCAGAAAGACCCTTTTTGTTCTCCTTTTGGTCACTTAAACTCTTTCTAACCATTGGAGAAACTGCCCAAATGTTTACCTGTTTCCATGAATAAACCATTACGGTCCTCATAAGGTATTTCCATACTTTAGTTCCTAGATAGGCTTTTCGGACATTATTTTAAGTCCTAAGGTGATTTCCCCGTGGTTATGGGAAGTACACTTTTTTCTTTCTCTGCCTTCTTCTTCATTGCAAGTCCTGATTGCAGTGGTATACAATGGTGCAACATAGGTAACATCTAGCTGTGCTTCGTGTGCAAATGAGGTTTAAAAGAGAAGTATCTAGGAGGAATTGTTTTGTTTTTATCTTTTTATCCCCTGAACTTAGCATAGCACATTGCACATCTCAAATTGCTGAAACATAATAAATAGCTGGTAAATCGAACTGACTTTGGAGTGCCTCAGGAGCCTTGTAGGATTCAACAAAAGTAAGTCAAAGGTAAGTTAGTAAAAGGTGCACAATTCAGCTGTTGAGACAATATTCTGACAAAATCCTCAGAGAAGGCACAGCAGTGATATTAATGATGGCTGGCATTTATGTTGTTATATTTGCAAAGTTTTTTACAAATATCTCATATGAACTTCATAACAATGTTACCAGGCAGCTTCTGCAACATATTATTACCCTCATTTTACAGATGAGGAAAATGGGAGGTAAACACAATCCTAATAAATGAGGATTCAAACACAGGGCATCCTGACTCCAAGGTCAGAACTCTTGTCACTACATCACACTGACACAGTTGAGTGATGCCCATCAGGAGGTTGGTTTCCTCACTTATTTAATACATATATAATTTCTAGAAAAGGGGCTGCTGACCTGTATTGGTAGAGGGATTTTCTACCCTCAAATAAGAATAGGGGGTGGACCTACCTGTGATTTCATTGGTATAGGGAATTCCTATGTCAATGAAGTTAGAGCTATAGTCCCTATCCCTAGATAAGCAATATCTAAAAACCAATAATTTCCCTTAGCAAGCATTTTTCCTTGGTGAAAATATGGAGCAAAGATGCTATTAGGATTCTAAATTCACACATTCTTCTGCACTGATGTATGACATTCATTGGGTAAAGATTTTGTGCTTCAGTCTGAAAATGGGAGTTTAGAAAAGCTCTATGGAATACCAGTCTCAACATGAATACATCCCAATTACTATCAACCTGCATGTCTGCCATCTAAAAATGTATCCTAATACAGTCTGGGAAATAATATGTAAGATTGACTACAAAAGGGACGATGAGGCACAAAAGCTCCAGGAGCTCTTTGCTCCGGACTGCCTACCTGAATGCTCTGTGTTCCTCAAAGAAGGACCCTAATCAAAGACAATCAAACTGTTCTTGAGTCTTCACTGGATTTAACAGGCTCCGTTCTCAGATCCAATTCTCCCTTTTCCTTTTACTCTTAAACTTTCTCCACGCTATATTCTCCTCCAAATGGTTTCTGAAGCTTCATTTAGTTAGTAAGCATGTTTTTATTATCTGTGTCAAAATAAGTTGGCAGACTGAAAGTTCAAGGTTCCCTTTCAATCTCCTTGCATCTCTGATATGGAGAGATCACAGACTGTCTTGAAAGCCTGTATTTAGGTCACTGTTAAAGTAAAATCATTAATCTATACATTCAAATAGTCCTTTAAAAATTTCCTGATTAAAGGTTGGGCCTGAGCTCTCATGTAATCATAGGATATGCCTGAATGAGCCACCTCAGTAGCGAACAAAGTCTTTGAGACAGTAGAGCTTTCTGAAAATAGTCTTGATTTTTGGTCACTAAACTAACATACACATGTAAAAAATCATGTTGAATTGAAGTTGGTTCTAATCCCATTAAAAAGGCCCTTTTTTGGATACTGAAAATTGTATAATATCAACAACTGGATGGGGAATATGCTTTCAAAGGATCACTGAAATGCTGTGTACCTCCTCTCCAGTGATTTCTTGAGCATATTGAAAGAACACTTGTCCTAGTTTCTATGCTGGTGCTCTAAAGAGGGAGGGAAAAACGGAGGGAGGGGAAGGTGAGCCTTAAGAACTTTATTTTTTCACAATCTCTGTGTCTTGCTAGATAACCTTTATGCATCACAGGGGCGTGGGAATGAACCATTTTCCTTCAATGTGAGATCTAGGTCAAGTTAATAGACACATTGTTTTTGTAAACAAGTTCTTTTGTGTCCAAAATGCCAAGGCTATTTTGGACTCTGTCATAAAATGGATAGTGCACTAAACTTCCAGATCTGATAGGAAAATAATCCGAGGCTCTTGGTATGACTCCTACCAAAGCCTCTTTTTAAAAAAGAACCATCAGGTTGTGGAAGTACCAGTACAGGAAGTACTGTCCTGGAGGCCAGGGCATTTGGATCTTAGTCACAAGCCTTTCTTGTACATTGAGTTCTTTTTGCAATCGGAGAGTGTTAGCTTCTTCTGTCAATTTGATTAGCGTGTCCGTATTACCTTTATCCAAATTAGTAATACAAACATTATCAATAATCCAGGTGCAAGCACAGATCCCTGGGGCATTCTGCTAGGGATGGCCTACCAAGGTAACACTGAGCATCTGATCCACAAAATTAGCACAAGAGACTGGAAAATGTTTTGCTAAATTCTAGGCATATGATAACGATGGCATTCCCAAGACCCATTCGTTTTGTTTTGCTTGCATGACTTCATCAGGGTAAAGAATTCCTAGCATGGTAACTCCTTTATCCAGCATCTCATAAACTCTTCACAACTTATTAGTTTGAGTTCTAGGCTTGGACCCAGGATGATTTGGGTTTAGCTGCTACCTGAGATGCTTATAAATGGATGTCCCAAAGAAGTGAGACCCCTTCTCACTTCTCACAGTTTGTATCAGACCTGTGATTTATTAACCAAACTTCTATTTCCTCTTCCTGCCCAAGTAGTCTATAACATATTCTGTTGATAATATCACTGCTGCTTTTGCCTCTGCTGATCTTTACTCGAATGATCTCTGTCACATTACCTTCCACCCCTTTGCCCTGCTTAGTTTCTGAATTTCTTTACGTACGTCGAGCTTCTTAATATATATCATTACTGCTTTCTCTTTCCTCCTACTGCCCTATAGATTTTGTTCCAGAAGGGATTTTAATGGTAACCTAACCCAATGTCCTTATTATAGAGATGGGATAGAAGCCTAGATATTGTGGCACCTTGCTTCAGATAACATTGGTGGCAGTGACACAGTCCAAATTTGACATCCCCTGATTTGAAGTTTAGAGCTCTGACCACAAAACTAAAATGTTAAAATGTTAGAATCCTCTAAGAGAATGTTTTCAATTAGGGTAATAATATTAATAATCATTTAGTGGGTAATAATCATTTATGTTTTGGCAAAACACTGTGAGGTAAATAATAACAGAATTTTCTGCATTTTATGACTTAAGGGATTACAACTCAGAGAAATAAAGGGACTTGCCCACAGTCACATAGCTAGTAAGTATCAGAGGGAAAATTTGAACTCAGAACTCTTTGGACTCCAAAGCTGGAGTTCTTTCCTCTATTCAATGCAATTCTACAGACCTCAAAAGGGCCAACTATGTTTGAGCCACTGAGCTTTCCTCTCAATGAATGATAAGTCAATTAGAAAGTGTTGATGGGGCAGCTAGATGGAGCAGTGGATAGAGCACCAGCCCTGGAGTCAGGAGTACCTGAGTTCAAATCCAGCCTCAGACACTTAACACTTACTAGATGTGTGACCCTGGGCAAGTCACTTAACCCCAATTGCCTCACCAAAAAAAAAACCCAAAAAAACAAAACAAAAAACCAAAGTGTTGAGACACATCTATGTTTTCAGAACTTCAGTTTTATAACTAAAAATTTAGGGAGAGGTTTCTCAAATAGTTTTCATTTGGGCAGGAACAGATCTTTACTCCTGGTTTTAAATGAATCCATGCATTATTCTCATATTAAGAAAGACCTCAAAAGGTCAATGAGAAACCTACCTGCAGATGAACAGATTTCTTCATATGAGCCATCCCATATAAAACCCACATACATTCTAGAAAATTAATGAAATGTATGAATATTTTAAAATTAAATGCCTCTGCCAACTAATGAACAATAACATTGAGATTAGAAGTTACTGAAAGCTATTAAAACAACTAAAGCTAATCATATATATTATGGAGAAACTTTCTTCTATCAAAATTCAGCTTTGGGGGACAGTTATTTTTTTTCATGGTCTGTAGGCTAAATCTCTCTAATTCTTTTTTTTTTGGTTTTATCTCTAATTCTTATTAAGAAAATGGAAGATATTATAGAAGCCAACTCTGAAGTAATGTCTTATCATGCTCTTGACTGTATATAGCAATTTCTATTTAGTTAACCTGGAAATAAGTTTTTTAAAACCCCACCATAATACTTAGGAAAGAAAATGCTTAGGAATATTTCTGTGGTTAAATATTAAGCAGCTTTCAGAAGAGCTTTCTTTCTTGTTCATTCCTATGTTAATTCTTTGGCAAAGTCCTTTGTGGGGGAGAATGGAGATATGAAATGATCAATTTCACATTTGACCTGTCTTTATGTGGAACACTGTGCAATACAAATTTTAAAAAATCATTGGAAGTGAACACCAGAAGTGGAGTTGACATCACCTGTATAGAGAATGCTTTGAAAGAAAATTGCTATATATCCAAACTGATCATGAATTCACTGAGGAGAATAACAGCTCAAGAAATCAAGTTTAGTCCCCTCTGTCTATGCCTCCCTTAACTATCTAAGTCAGACAGTCCAATTCTCCTTTGAACCTCTTAAGGAAAGAAGATAACTCAACTTTCCCGAGTGTCCTCTTTCAGTTACCAGCCTTTCTGTCAAGAATTTGTGCCTTTAGGTTTTATAAAATTTTATTGTCATTTACACGAATGGATTCCTGTTCTGTCCTTAATGAAAGTGAACAAGAGTTGGTTTTCAAATATTGGAAAACAGATATAAAGCCATGTTTCATATTTTTTTCTTCTACTTCGCTTAGCCTCACTGCCATAGGTCTTTCCCCATGGCCCAAATTCTTAATTCTTTTGCTTCTCCATTTGGGGTTCCTTCCAGTTTCCTTTTATCCCTTTTAACATGAGGAACCTGAAGGGTGAAATCTCCCTCCCCGAATTCAGTTCCACAATTCAGTCTGTAACTTAGACTCTTCAGGAGTGGCATTGGTGCTAAAAGGCTGAATAACTCGTCCCACATTCATATAGTTGGCACGTGGCAGACAGAAGCTTGACCCCAGGCATCGCTAACTAGACCTAGGACATGGTTTGCTACTTTCTTTATGAAAATTTCATGCCAAGGAGGGGGATGGTTAGAAATGGTAGTCAAGATCAGGTCTATAAGAACCCCTTTAATGCACAAGACTGTGCATAAGAAGAAATATCCAATTGACATTAATTGGGGCATGGTTTGTGGTTCAGAATTTCAGGTTGGTTATTTTTCTCTAGTTTGCACAAATAATGTGGTGATTTATTTCAGTTTCTCCTGGCTCACACTAAGTTGCCATGAGCAGTTTATACTTTCTAGGATCATTTTATAAGCTAGGACCCTCCATGTACTTATCCACAAGTTCTCTTCTAAACACCTTCTAGGTGGACAGGCCTCTACCATCAGACGAATCAATTTCTTAAAAATGCTCATCACTCAGGCTTTTAAAGGAACATTCCTTTTACATCATACACTAACCCTACTCTCCAGAGCAGCATTTGCTTGGACCCATCTACCACTGTGTTAAGAAAAGATATTATTATTATTATTATTATTATTATTATTATTATTATTATTATTATCATCACTACTACTACTACTACTACTACTACTATTCATTTTCCAAGCAACTTGGAATTTCCAATGTTGAAAACACTACTTTTCACATATTGCAATGCATTATCTTTGGAGGAGTGGATTAAAACATAAAAGGTAAGAAAAGATTTGTTTCTCCCCCCCGCCACACAATGGTATTGCTTTTATTCAGAAAAATTACATGATCTTCAGAATCCAAAGATCTGACAGAGAAGAGAGAACACTGGAATAAAAGGAAACAAAGGTATATAAAGAAAACTTGCCATAATAAACAGGTAGTGAAGTATATCTAGTGAACAAATATGGTTCTGTAAAGGATTTCCCTATCAGCAATATTCTTGTGTTATCTTATAACTTGGACTATTGTTGCTGTTGTTTTTCAAAAGTTTTTTATCAAGAAGTTTGTCTATGTAATGTTAAAAACTGGCATGGCTAAATCTTTTTTCCTAATGCATCAGAATGAGCAAGAAACTGTTTTTAAAAAACATGAAATTTCTTCCAGGACAAATTTTTAGATATTTAAATCTGGAACTCCCAAAAGAAGGAAAGCCATTTAAAATGGATATTTGAAAATGTGGCAACTACTAAAATGACTATTTTTAAGTGGAGGGAAATTTCATCGAGATTTCTTTTAAATGTATATACAGTTTGTTCTTTCTTTGGTGGGGATGCCAGTCTAAATCAGAACAGTGATTGTTCTCTGCACCTCATGGGTCGCTCAGTGGTGGTTCTGAATAACAGGGACAATGCATCACCTTGATGCAGCACAGGTGTTCTCTGTGCTGTTTCACTGACTGTATAATACTAGGCTAGCTTTTTAAAATGACATCTTATCTTAGCTTATTTTCTGATTTTAATATCTGATTATTTATCATCACATAAAGAAAACAGCCAAAATCTGAGGTTAACTGCTAAGACAAAATGAGGGACAAGTACTTTATAAAATTAGAGTCTGTGCCCAGCATTTGTTTCTGGTATAAGCCATCTTAGCTCAATTATATAAATACCAATGTTTCATAATAACTCATAAAAAGACAAAATGAAGGATATGTGTGTGTGTGTATGTGAACTAGGCTATTTTTGGTGAGGTAAATTTTAATTCATTGAAAAGCCAGACTTTTGCCCTGTAGTTTTCTAATATTCACTGATTAAAAATCCTATTTCAAGCTCACTGTCTACTTACACCCTATGATGACTATTAAATGAAAGCCAATAAACTTTCATAGATCAGAGTATAAGTCTATCCGATTTATAAAAATAGATATATCAGAGGTTATCCTAAAAGGAATTTTGCTCCATTCCAAAATTGGTTGTAAAAGTCACCTATTTTAAAGAAAACATTATCATTAACCCTCAGTATTATCACCAGTCCAGGAGGGAAGCAGTGACAAGGAGTAGATTTTCAACTTTATGCATCTATAGTTACACAAACTCACATAAATATAGATATAAACATATATATATATGTATATGTATATCTGAGTAAGTACCCTATGTGGGATTTGAATCCAAAAATTCCTGACTTGAGACCAAGTGCTCCATCCATTATGTTACACTGCCTCCATGAAAAAGAAGTAGTTAAAATGGGGACAAGGTTCTGAATTTCTTGCTTTATCACAGGACACCCATAGTTATATGGAGAGTAGTCTGCATGATTTCAAGTTCCTTGCAGCTCCCAGAGTCTCTTATTGTAAAACAGACTTTGCTGAAAGACACACCCAAATTGCTCCCCCTCAACTTTCCAAATCAAGTTCAAACTTCTCATCCTGACATTCACGGCTGCCCATCAACTAGGCAGGTCTTTTCTTCACTAACTTAGCTGCAATGACTGCCCAGTGGTCTCCTTACATTTCTGCCTCTATTGCTGCGCGTGGTACAGCTCACATTTGGTAAAAGAACTCTTCTCCTTCCTTTTCATCTCTGAAAATCCCATATTTTCTTCAAAGCCCATTTCAAGCCCAATTTCTTGCTAAGGCCTCCTAGACTAACTCAAAGTCACAATAATTCTTTCCCTTTGTCTGAATTCATTTAAAATAGGCATACAATCCATACCTGATCCAGTTACATGTGCTTCTTTTTCCTGTAGATGTATTTTAGCTTTCTAATTAGACTGTTGGCTATTCCAAATGAGAGATAATGTCTCCTGCTTCCTTGATATTGCTCAAAGGTTTTAGTATACTACTGAGAACACAGTAGGCCCTTAAAAATGTTGATTCAATGAAGGAATGAACAGATGTTGAGGGTAAACACAGAAGGTGAGATATGCAAAGCAAAATCAGGCTAATTAAATATTGTTATATTTCTACTTTTCTTGTTAATGCCAATAATTTAAGTGAGATTATGTAATACATTAAATGCATTAGTCGCCATGAGTAAATAATAATAAAGATCCTTGTCTTTCCACAAGCATGTTTGAATTTAAAACACATAGCACTTCACAACCAGAACAGAGCATCCCTGAGTGACACCTGACATCAAGGTATGGGGTCTGACTTAAGTAAACACAAGATTCTTCTTCATCCCACTCTAAACCAACAAGGAGTCAGAAATATTGTAATTGTTTTCCTTTTGCGTGTGTCATGTGGACATTAGTCATTTCTTCCTCTTTAGCCATAGCTGATTGAATTAAGAGCCAGCAGTGATGCTTGTTCCACATAGTGTTAGGAATTTACACAAACACTGAAGAGTGCTAGGTTTTCTCTTTGGAATCTTGATTTCCATTTCAGATGAATTAGTAACTCCTTAACAAGAAAACTCTAAGTTCCATAGCGTCCATGTTTTAGAAGTCTAATGTATAAGTTCAGTTCTTTCAAACCCTGACAATACTATTCTACTAGTTATTTTTCCATTTCATTTACTTCTTGGATTAGTTTGGTGCTAGATCACATGGTTCATACCCTATTAAGAATAAAATAGAGATTCCAAGTAACAGCACCGTGGCAGTCTCTCTCCCCTTCCCACCCCACCCCACCCTACCCCAAAACATAGATTCTCTCTTTCTTCAAGTTCGGATACAGCTAATTTAAAGGTTAAGAAGAGAAAATAGAAATGACTAAATCCAATAAATTAATAATCCCATCAAGACACTTAAAGTAAACTAGTTATGAGCATGTACTTGATTCTTAGATCAAATGGAGGCCAAAATATCTTTTAATTTGAGTTTCTTTTGCCAAAAATATTCACACATAACTAGGTCACAGTTGCAATCATATGCTAAAATATGCTAAAGAATCCATTTGCCCCTGCCCTTGAGTATATCATGATACACATAAATAAGAAATACAGTCGCCTTTTGAGCCTTTTGAGTAATGAGACATGGTCATTAAACTAATGTGGACTGACAACCCTGGTTTCTCACTGTTGCCTCTTTTAATAAAGTCAGCAATGCATTGTGGGTGTGGCTAATCTCTCTCTCTCTCTCTCTCTCTCTCTCTCTCTCTCTCTCTCTCTCTCTCTCTCTTTCTCTGTGTGTAGGGGATGTGGAACTTGGTACTTATGTGAGTTGTTATAGCAGAATAATAGCGCAAGGGGCCAGTTCTGTATAGGAAGGATAAGTTAAGTGAAGGTTACACAGTTTTCTGGTACAATCCTGCCTACAAGACACATTAGAAATCTGATTTTTCTTATGAAATATAGGATTGCCAAGGTGGCATGTGTATTCATACTGGAGCCATTCAGCCTTTTGAAAACAGAATAAAAGCAGATTTTGATGAGATCAAGCAGAATTATAAGAACCAAAAATGTATAATTGCTTTTTGTTTTTATTCTAATTCATTGAGGTAAATGCAGGCACAGAAAAATGGCAATATCAATAAGAAAAATGTATCTAGATCAGGGGCTCTTAACTTTGGCTCCATAAACTTGGGTTTTAAAAATATTTTGTTAACTGTATTTCAGTATAATTTTTTTCTCTCCCCTTAGATTCATAGTATCCAAGCACAGTTGTTCATGTTGAATCCTACCCCTTGCTATCCATAATCTCAAGATAACTCATGAACAAGATTATCTCTGAGCCTAATGCCAAAGAAGTAACCAAAATACTAGGTTTTCTTTGCTCTTCCTATTATAAAACAAAGGTTTACAAAAACACTTTCCAGGCATTATCTCATACGATTCTCATAATAATCCTGTGAATCACATAGTGCAAGTATTATCCCCAATTTAAAGATGGGGAATCTGAGACTTGATGATATGAAATGACATGTCCAAGGTAATTTAGGTATTAAGCAATGTGTGCTTGTGCTTTCTGATGTACCTTTGTCTGGAACCTCATCAGGCAAAAGTGCAGAATCAGAGTGGGACTTTTGTGTCCCCCTCCCCCACATTTGGGCCAATTCCCCATACCGGCTAGTTCCCTATATTGTGTGCTTCGTAAGGTTTCTCCCCAGGAGCTTTATGACATGAAACAGTTTTCTGTACCATAATAATAATAAATAAATCAGCAAACATTCACTAAGCGCCTGCTATGAACAGGGGCTGGGAATACAAAGAAACAAAGGGGAGGAGGGGCAATGACAAAAAGGACAGAGAAAAAACAGAAAAAGCATCAACAAAAAGAAATAGAAAGGAGTTCAGTTCAATACAAGGTAGCTGTACTTCATATCATAACTATGTGCTTGTGAGTCAAGTTCCAAAGAAATGACCCCTGCCTGGAGGGGGCCCGCAATCTAAGGATGAGACACGCAAGGAGACTTTTCCACTGCTAACACAAATGAAAACCTTGAAGCACAACCAAAGGACAACAATGAAGCGAGAAAGAAGAGCAGCGCTCTTAAGCCTCTCCTGCCCATCCTCTGAGGGTTTCACACTATTTTGTTTTCCTTCACTTGGACCCACATGGTAGAGTCAATCAGTGATGGACTCCCTGCTCCCTGCCAATATTTAGACCAAATATGTCCCACCTACTTTTACCGCTATTATCACGAGGCAACTAAGAAGGCATTGGGTTTTTTTCAACACCCACTATCTACAACTGCGGGACATAGAATAGCCAGAGCATATTAGAAGTGGGCAGAACATTGGCTGATAAAAGACTTGGCTTCTGGTGCTGGGTTTATAGCTTAAACATATGGCCTTGGTCAGACCACAACCATTCAGAACCTCAGTTTTCCCATGTAAGAAAAGGGAATACTTTTTTCCTGTCTACCTCAGTAACAAAAGCTGACCTTGACCTAGCACTTTCTACACATTATTTCATTTGACCCTCCAAACAATTTAATGATGGAGGTAGGTGCTACCGACATTAATAGCTAACATTTATATAGTGCTAACTCTGTGCCAATCACTGTACTAAGTGCTTTAAAATTATTGTCTCATTTAATTGTCATAACAACCCTGTGAGATGGATGCTATCATGATCAAACCCATTTTACAGATGATGAAACTGAGGCAAACAGATGCTAAATGACTTGCCCAGGGTCACATGGGTAGTGAGTATCTGAAGCTGGATTTGCACGGGGTTCTTCCTGACTACAAGCCCTATGTCTTGTGTACTGTGGTGTCCCCTGGCTGCCTCGAGGCATTATTCTCTCAGACTGACAGCAGAAAGATGAAGTGATTTGCCTTACCCAGGCTCATCCATCCAGGAAGTGTCAGCCTGATTCCAAATCCACTGCTCTAACCACTATTCACAGTGCCTTGCAAATAAAATCATATATATTTGAGTATTTTGAAAACTAAAGCGCTCTAAAAATGCAAAATATTATTCTTATAAATTGCAGGGCCACACGAACTCTGTCTCATAAGACCCAAACACATATTTACCTTGTAATTTCATGTTAAAATAATTCCCATTTGGAGCTAGCATAAATACGTCATCTTGAGTTTCACCAACCACAGCAACCGTTGTTTTAAAACCAGATTAAAGTGGATGCTTCCTTTCATAATTCAGTTTTAATTAAATTTAATTAGACATTTTAATTTTTAATGCCTAAATTGTGAAAGCTTAAGAGGAATTGTTTACCAGGTGGGTTCCTCCAACCACTCAATGTTCTGATCAAAACCTTTCTAATCAATGGTAATAAACCACATGTAATGACACTATCAACACATTTTGTCTGAATAATTATTCACGTTTTTTTAACTGAATAGTCACATTTTTGAAATCACCAGAACTGGTACCCTCACTTTAACAAAAATTAGAAAATGCCAGCTATGTTCCATGAGGTCTTCTTCAATAATCTTAACTATTCTGTATTCGAAAAAGTTTTGCTACACACCTACTACACACTGAGCACTGTGGAAACCTAAAATAACTGAAGATATTGTTCCTTGTTATTGACAACTCTTAAGCAGGTTATTTTTACTTTCCATCATAATAATGTCACTGACTTTATGCCCCGTGGCTCACAGGATCCCAGATTTAGAACTGAAAGGGACCTTAGAGGTCATCTAATCCAACTCTTTTCTTTCACAGATAAGGAAACTGAGGCCAAAATAGTGAAGTGTCTTGCCCAGGGTCCCACAGGAAGTAAATGGATGAGAAGCATTTCAAACTCAGGTACTCTGACTCTACTGCCTCTCTGTCCAGAAGAGAAGCCTTCTTTACTGATGATAGAGGGCCTTCAATCTGCACTGGTGTAGGAAATCCTCGTGCCAACCCCTGAAGCATTGATGTATGGCAATAAATAGTCACTTGACATGATTCACTTCTCAAAGGCTGCTTATGGTGTCACAGGAACCCAGCTGAGATCAGGTGACATCACCTGCTAAGGACAAAACCCCAAAACATATGGTGTACTGTCTCAAAAACAGCCCATTTAAAATTAAACACCATGTGTATAGTCTGATCTCTGAAATCTTTGGAAACAACCTAAAGGTTATCTCTGCTGAAAAATACCAATTTAAAATGTATAGCTAGATACAAGAAATAAATTGATGAATACTTCAAGAGAATAGTACTATATTATTAACCCATTAAAAACCCTATAAGTGAAAGCAAAATTTCAGAAGTCCCTGAATTGAATATGAACAAAAATGAGAGTCATCAACTCTGGCAAGAAAATTTAAGAAGATCTTTTAACTAGGACAAATCCGTAAATTTATGATGAATATTTTTAAGGCTAATGTATTCAAATGTATTGTATCGGGTGATGTGCTGCTGAGCTAAACAAAAATGAAGGCGATATACTTTCTTTGTACTTATGTTCATCTTCAAGATACAAGAAAATCCTATCATTTAATCTGGGTTTGATTTAAGATTAAATAAACATAATAGATGGTTCTGTTTTGTTATTTAGTTAACAACAATAGATCTGTGATGGCAGGCTGAATTCTAAACACATCTAAGTTGGTAGAGGACTGAAAATCGATGGACTCTGAGAGGCATATCAGTGAATGTCAATGGAGATCTGGACGAGAATATTTAGGGGAATTCGTAGTATTGACCTAGAACCTTTGGGATCCCGAGTTAGAGGCTGTGGAAAAGACATAACCAGAAAAAAGGTAAAGGTTGGCCAGCTCTACTGGTCATAAGCAGAATGAAGAATGAGAAGGTACAAATGCAGATGAATGATGATTTCCAGGAATGGTCAGTGGTCCAGTTTGGTTGGAATGCAGAATGGAGAGGAGCACTTTGGAAACAGAAATCCTGGGCTTCCAGGGGATGGATAGGAACATACCCTGGAAGCCCAGGATCACTGTTTCCTAAGCAAAGAGGATTCGTGGCATCTGTGACCGCAGTTACTTTGGCAAGTCTTGCAGGTGGTCATTTGAAAAGCCCTCTGTGAACTTACAAGGAGGCACAGCTTCTTCTGGATACATAATCTTGATGGAAGCACAAACATCCTGGGAAATGGGAACCAATATTAAGCCCAGACTACCCTGCCATTTATTAGCATTAGAGAAGAAGGAACTTGACTTTCCAATACTGAAAGGGCACATAAGCTCAACTTGTAGGGCTCCATGGGACAAAAACCATACAGATGAAACAATATCTGCTACCCAGGTGAATCTCAATTCTGCTTGGTTTTCTGATTCTTTGCTCTGCTATTCAGCCCCCTCCACAACCCTATGTTGGATCTAACCGATCCTCTGAAGAACATGACGATTAGCTGCAATGATAAGAACAAATACAGCTTCTATCCTACTGGGAGAGGGCAGTTTTAGAATGTATCTTTGCTCTAAAAGGAAAAACATAACCATGCAACACAAATATCTAGTCACTTTTAGGATATGAACTTAGCACATCTCCTATAACCCTTCCCAAGTATCTTGTGTCTCCTCTCTGTCTCTGTCTGTCTCTGTCTCTGTCTCTGTCTGTCTCTCTGTCTCTCTGTCTCTGTCTCTCTGTCTGTCTCTCTGTCTGTCTGTCTGTCTGTCTGTCTGTCTCTCTCTCTCCCCACCCTTTCTGCGTTAAAAGGAGAGACTGAACACTTTAGGGAGTCTCACACAGCATGAATTCTGCAGCTATTTTACCTTAGTGCTAAGTCAAAAGCAGCATCAGCGCCAAGAGTGTTAAAGGGCCACTTTTCAAAAAGCAGCTACTGAAAGATTAAGTGCCTTCTGGCAAAGCAGCTAGAAACATTTTGCAGCAATGCCTTCTATGGGGCAAAATATTCTCCCCAAATCGGGATATTTAGAGCAATAGAACTTCCAGAGAACCTGAGGGAGCAAATGATCTAGAGCGATAGTCATAATAAAATAATCTTCCTATTTTCAGCTATAATAAGAGTGAACACCAAGGATCTTGCCACCTCTACATTTTTACCAGTGCCGTGTACCTATCCGCATCAGTTTCCTGTTCAAAAACCTTCAGTGGTTCCTTATGGCCACTGGAATTTAAAGAAGAGTATCATTATCTGGCATTTTTAAGCCATCCCTAATCTGGCTCCAACTTACCTTTCTAGTTGTATTTCCTATGATTTCATTTCTTTTTTTCTTTTTCTTTCTTTTTTGTGGGGCAATGAGGGTTAAGTGACTCGCTCAAGGTCACACAGCTAGTGTCAAGTGTTTGAGGCTGGATTTGAACTCAGGTCCTCCTGAATCCAGGGCTGGTACTTTATCCACTGTGTCACCTAACTGCCCCTATGATTTCCTTTCACACCTTCTGTGTTTCATGCCGGATGGACTACTAGCCATTCCTGGAACTTAGTAGTCATTGACTGCCTCTATCCTTCATGTCTAAACTGCACTCCTTCATCTGTGCATCTTTAGAATCCTTGACTTCCTTCAAGGCTCAGCTTGGGTGTCCCTTTCTCCATGAAAGCTCAGATTTGTGTCCTCCAGTTCCAAGTTGTTAGTGTTCTCTCTCTCCTCAAATGATTCATCTGTACACGTATTGTAGAATAGAAACTCCCTGAGGGCAGGGGTTGCTTTCCATGGTTAACTGTATCCCCAAGACCAAGCATAGGATCTTGCACACAGTAACTGTTTAATGTTTGTGGAATGGATGGATAGATGGATGGAATCTACCAAAACGCAACTAGTTGGTTTTTTCCTTTTTCTTAATTTTATGAAACTACATCCATTTATTTTGTAGACTCGGTAGAAGGCAAAGCACAATGGAATTCACTTCAGTCTGTAATTGAACCATTAATTCTGATCAGCAGCAACTTTTCAAATTCAAGGTTTCAGAAAGAAAAGATATATTTTCTAATAGTCAGCACTATAAAGCATATGCTCTCATGCACTGCAGATGGATGCAGAGTAGTAAACCTGACTTCTGTTGAATGATAAACTATAATGCTATATCTGGAAGTACCTTCCTGCTTAATACCAATGTACCACATATGGTAAAATACTTAAGAATTCCAAGAGATGTGAATTTCTATCATTTTATTATTACTTAGTATTTTAAGGTAGAGAGAATTCCATCTTGTTTGGCTCTAGCTGTTGTGCAGCTATACTACTCTCTTATTCATCTTGAATACCTAGAGGCTGATGATTGACTTAGAAGCAGTTTATTTTTATTTTATTTTATATTTTGAGTTGTTTAGTATTTTATTTTTCCCCAATTACACGTAAAACAATTTTAAACATACATTTTTAAAAGTTTGAGTTCCAAATTATCTCCTTTCCTCTCCCCCCTTTGACAAGGCAAGCAATTCAACATAAGTTATACATGTGTAGTCATACAAAACATTTTGATAACAGTTTAGAGACAAAATACCAAAAATTCTCAAAGGTCCTCAAAGATTTCTAGCTAGGGACTAAAGGGCATCAAATTATTGTGTGACCAGAGACCTATCTTCCCCCTCAGTAAGTCCACTCTGGGTTTTTTTTTTGGGAATGCTCCCAGACCTCAAGGACAGCACCATTTAGTACATAGGGCAGTACATCTCCCTGAAGGGATTACTACAAAGAGAAAAAAGATGAGTGCTTCTCAAAGCAAATTGCTGTATCACTCAAACTAGAGAGCATGAGACTGCATGTCACAGTGGCTAGAAAGCTGCCCTCAAAGGGTTAATCTTGTATCTGACATGTGATGGCTTCATTAGTCTATGTAGCCGTGTAATGTATGTATGTGTGTATGTATTCGGTGTGTCTCTGGCAACCCTTGAAGAATCTAAGTTGCAGAACAGGTAAAGATCTGTTTGAGATCAGCTGTGGATCTGCAGGTCTTTACCAAGAACTTCCTTGCCCCCCCAGCCCCCAAGAAATCTCCAACGTATTACTAAACTGATAACCCATTCATCCTATAGCTGGTATTTTTTTCCTCCCCACCCCCAACCTTTTTTTCCATCAACAGAAGAAAAGGGCAGAAACAGAAAAAAAGGAAATCAAAGTTAAAATATTTTAAATGCGATGTTAGCCAGCCTCTGCAGACAGGTGGAGAGGGAACATCACGTGGTTGCTTCCATGTGGACAAGCCCAAGGTCAGCTACCTGAGAACCATCATAAAGATGAGAGATTCCAGCTTCTTGTTTACAAGCCTCAAGTTTGGTGTGTGTGTGTGTGTGTGTGTGTGTGTGTGTTTGGGCGGGGCAATGAGTGTTAAGTGACTTGCCCAGCGTCACACAGCTAGTAAGTGTCAAGTGTCTGAGGCCAGATTTGAACTCAGGTCCTCCTGAATCCAGGGCAGGTGCTTTATCTGCTGTGCCACCTAGCTGCCCCAAGGCTCAAGTTTTGAAGCCAGGACTTCTGCCACCAAACATCTGCCTCTGTCTCTGTCTCCCTCCCTTTTTCTATCTCTCTGTCTCTTTCAGGCACCTGTCACTGAGTGTGGTGACACAGGTGTGATGGACACAAATGATGAGAGAATGTAGCCTGTGAACATTCATTCTCCAAAGCCTCCCATCCATATGGTGGGGATGCCAGGCAGTGAAATAGCAGTCTTAAATGGGAGCGCTGCATGAGAGAATAGGGAGGTGGGACTGTGGATAAAGTTCTGGAAGATGAGTTCAAATCCTGCCCCAGACACTTACTAATAAGTTGACCCTGGGCAAGTCACTTCACCTTTGTTTGCCTCCATGTCCTCATCTGTAAAGTACTGGTCAAATGCTCACTATTATTGTTATGAGCACAATGCAGGAGAAACAGGAGAGAATGAGCAGGGATGTGTGTTGAAACTCTCCTGGTCTTATAACTCTCTTTGTTTAATATAGGAAACATGGGATTTCTTGCTAATATGCTCCCAGAAGAAGCAACTGCCATTTTTTACTACTGAGAACATATCTGTTCTTCAAAAACTTTACTTAGATGGTAGAGATACTGTGTGTGCATTTGTGCCCAGCCGTGTTGTACGTAATGTAATGTACTATTTAGTATAGAGCAGCGTGGCTTACAAAGAAGTCATTTAGGTGTGGGTGAAATCAAAGCAGTGAAAGGATTCACAGCCATCAATGTTACTGTCTTTGCAAGAGACACCTACAGAAATCCACTGCCCAAGTCCAGTGCATTGGATCAAAAACCTGGGAGATTTTAGAAACTGCTCCTGTTTCCTAAGTGGTCTTGTGGTATGGTAGGTGGTAATAAGGGGGTGGGGGAAAAACTGGAAATAGCTGCCCTTCTCTTCTCAACCATTTCACCCTGTAAATCTCATGTCTTTCTCTCTCCTACTCCAGGGAGAGGAGAATGAGAGGAGAGGGAAAGAGGGAGAACAAGGGTAATAATTTCATAAAAACGGTTTTCTTTCCTAAAAAGAAGCCATGAGTTAAAAACGCCTAGTCTGGGAGACAAGCAACCAATCCCAGGCTTTGCATAAAACAGCAGCAACAGAAACAGCTACTTACATTTATGTCAAAAGAGCTTTCTGGTCCTTAGCTCATTTGAATCCTACAAGAACCCTATGCGGTATTATTGTCTTCACTTTACAGAAGAGAATACTGAGGGTAGAGAGGGGAAGGGACTTGCTTAAGATAATACATGAATAACCTTGGCAAGTCACTTCACCTCCTTAGGCCTCAGATGAACTGTCTGGCAGGCAGAGGAAGCCTGTGAAGCTCTTCTCAGAATAATGTTATAAGATGCACCAAATAAAATACATCATTACAAAAGAAAGTGATTAGAAGGCAATACAGTTATCCAAAGATTTTTTAAGTTCCCAGGCTTCAAATGAAGAATCACCGAATTTGTCTCAGAATTAAGAATCGCACACGATGATTTTGAAGAACCTTATCAAGATTTAATATTCCATGAATTTGATGCATTGTATTCTTATTAAACACCAAGGTCGAGCATTAAGAAATAAAGGCTGTGATGGAGCTCTGAATTGGTCCCCATTGAGACTGTGCTTCCAAAGTTACAAAACTATGCATACCCATTGCTTGAGTGATACTAGGCCCCAAATAGATGTACAAAAATGGTGAGAGCAGCTCATTTTATAACAGAGAAAAACTGGAAGCTAAGGGAATAAGCTGAATAAACTATGGAATTCGCATGTCATGAAGCACCACTTTGACAAAATAACAAAAGGTGTGCTTCCATAGCGACCTGGGAAGATTTGAATGAATTGACATATAGCGAAGTGAACAGAAGCCAGACAGCAATACAATAAAAACAACATTGTAAAGAAAGAGCAATTTTGAAAAACTTGAGAACTCTGATCAATGCAATGACCAACCATATCTCCAGAGGTTCTGTGATAAAGCATATTATTCACCTCCTGACAGAGAGGTGACAGACTCCAGTTACAGAACAGAAGATACATTTGGGGGCATGGCTGATGAGGGAATTGGTTTTGTTTGCATATTCGTTACAAGGATTTTATTTTTCATTTGAAGGGGTTGCTGGGTGAGGGGAGCTAGGGATATGATACCCTCCAAAAAAGAAAGAAAGAAAAAGAAAATATAATGGCTTCAGTGAATAATTTTTAATGTACAGAAAAGAACAGGACAGCAAGAATCACAGAGAAGCAGGACATCTTTGATTGATCTATAGTAAGATTAGAATCAGACCCACATATCCCTACCATGGTGTTGGGTGGGGGAATGAATTCTTAACCAAACAAGAGATAGAGATAATTATGAAACACGGAATAGATAATCTTTATTACATTAAACTGAAAGACTGTTGTATGAACAGAATGAGTATTTCCAGGATAAGAGGGGAAGTGGCCAACTGGTTCAAAACAAATCTTTGCATTAATTTTCTATAAGTGCTTGACATCCAAGGTGAACAGACAACTAATAGAACTATGTAAGAACAAAAATTATTCCCCAATTCAGAACTGCTCAAAGGACATGAAGAGTTCCCAAAAGAAGAGTTGCAAACTATCAGCAAAAATCTGAAAGAAGCTTGGAATCATGAATAATAAGAGAAAGGCATAACAAAACATCTCCCTGCGGTTTAACTTCAAACAGGCCAAGGTACCATTTTAATATTAAGCTAGAACTGAAAGGGGCATGCGTTTTAGCCTCTTAGACTATTTCCAAATGGAAATAATGATAAATGTTCCAATAATAACATCCCTATCTACAGTAATTCTCGATGTATTTACAAACAGATGCCATAATTGGTTAGAAACATACATACATTATGTATGTTTACTGGCTATGTTAATTGTATACATATATATATATATATATATATGATATAGGTATGTGTATATGCATTTTACATAGTCACCAGAAATGAATAATTTTCTGGAAATACCTGAAAGGCTTTTTCAAATAAATACTTTGATTTATAGAAGGAAATGTTAGTTGTTGAGGCCAGGTGTCAACACGTGAACAGTAAAACTAAATTTCACTTCTCTTTCCTCCATTTTTAGATCATACTTTCTCTCTCTGGGTCTAAAGTTGTTGCGTTTTTTTTCCAATTTCCAACAGGCCAAGGAAGAGAAAAGGATACCAGGAACGTTTCCCTCAAAAAAATAAAATATGTTAATTTCTAGAAATTATATATCTACTCTTGATGGTTTATATTTCTTTTTTTCCCACTGCATGAATATTCAGTGGTGATTCTCCTATGCTGCTGGTAAAAGAGTAAACCTTTATACTTTAATAATAACACTGCAGGTTTTGTAGTAAGGTTTGTGTTTCTACTGATTAGGCTCCCCTTGGTTGCTTGACATTTGTCTATCAAGTTTTTCCTGGTAAACAAATTATTAAATGAGTTAAAACTGTGCGTAAATTTAGGGAAATTATACTAGGAAAGTGAGTGGAAAGCTCTAGACACTGTTACACATATAATGACACCAGTTTCTCATGACTCCACATATGCCACATTGCATTAAAAATGAGATTTACATAGCTATCATTTTTGTTGAAGTCCCTTATGCAAACAGCACAAAGTAATTTTACGTCTTTTGTTGGATAATATTATGAATAATTTATTAATATCTCCTGGAAGCTCAATGTGTTATTCAGGATTAAGAATTCCTTTCTCTATAGTTTCCAAGTTTCAAGGATATATATTTGCCTTATTACCTTAAGAATCCTTTGATCTTAGCTACTATGAAGAAAGTGGCTATTGATGCGACCTGTAAGCTAAATCAAGCTAGGGTGAAAAGTGAACTTTTATTACCAGACATTAATTTCTGTAATACAAGTATATGTCATCAACAAAATGGGATCCCAAAGGGCAGAAGGAAGAGTAGAAATAACTAATTTCATAGGGCATGAATCGTTCAGAAAGCACTTTGTTGAAACAATTTCAGAAAATCCATTTACTTTGTTAATTGTAGATTAAATTAGGAATTGAGGAAATTCAGAAGTACCACCAGATATTTTCTTTGATATTCTAACATGCCAAATTTTATGATTCAATTTATAGACAACTCTTGATTATTTCTGTGGATTTCTGGACTGAGCTAGGATGTCATCTGTGTAAAGTACTCCAGGTATGGAAAATCCCTTCTTCTCGGAAGCACTTACATTTTCAGAGAGTTGCCTGTGGCATCCCAAAAATTAAGTGACTTGCTCATATGTACACCAATATCCTTTTTCCCCCCAGGGCAATGAGGGTTAAGTGACTTGCCCAGGGTCGCACAGCAATTAAGTGTCGAGTGTCTGAGGCTGGATTTGAAGTTAGGTCCTTCTGAATCCGGGGCCGGTGCTTTATCCACTGCACCACCTCGCTGCCCCCCAATATCCTTTGAAGTTTGGATAATAGTATCCTTCTACATGACCAACAAAAAATTCCCTTGTGCCGTTTGCATAAGGGACTTCAACAAAAATGAAAACTGTGTCAATTTTATTTTTAATCCCATGTGGCATACATATATGTCCAAGATTATATTTGAACCCAGGTCTTCAAAATTCTAAGGCTGCCCCCTCTATCCACTAAGCTATTCTGTCTATCATAACATTTTTATCCCCAATCTGCTTCCCCTTGCCACTCAGCACCTGTATCTGATTCTGACCTTGAAGCAATGGGATCTGACAGCTAAGCACCACTCATTACACCCATCAGCTTGTCGGTTTCCTTTAAACCTTCTCTCCTATAGAATTACAGTCTTCCCTGGCTGCATTTCTTCCTCCAATATGAGAAGAGGCCGACAGAGTAGGATGGTAGGAGATTGAGAAAAATTACATTTACAAGTTAGAACCTAGTCAACCTAGCTAACTTTCAGAATAAGATATTTTCACTTTTAAAGGAAAACAAAAGTGGCAACAGCACACAGGCTTCATGTTTAAACTATGAGGAAATGCAACAACCATATCAACTGTAAGGTTGCAAGAAGCTATGCCTATACTTTTCCTCCCTATTGACCAAAATTTATACAGAGAGAAATAAAACCCCTCAAATGAATTTCCGGAATCCAGTGAAGCAAATACTACAGAGGAACAATGCCTGATGCCATTTAGATGGCTCTCTAAGGTTGATGAAGTACTTGACACATCAGCTCATTTGATCCTTGGGGGCAAGCACTAGAGCTCTTACTATCCTTATTTTATAGATGAATCTGTCTATAAATGACATTTATTCAAATCATAACATGACCATGAAAAAGAGAAAGACAATGGCTTCAAAAGAGCTGCCTGTCACCTCTACTATTGCTTAAAAAATGAGAAAATCAAAGGGCTAGATTGCTAATGGTACCAATGAATTTTTGGTTTATTGTGTATGAACTACCATCCTCCTGGAGTGGTGCTGAACTTCCAAAAAGTCTTTCTAGAAGCATCCAGGGAAACTGAAAACACAATTCATCATGTATATCTTCTTTTAACATTTAATAAATAGTGAATGGTTACTGGTGAGAGAAGCACTGCTTTTAAAATGATCAAATAGCAGGACATCATGCGAATGGCTCTCTTTGGGATCTGATAGCTTTTAATCAATCAATAAACACTTATTAAGTGTGTAGTAGATGCCAGGCACCGCTAGTTACTTTTTCACTTACACAAGTAAGAAACCTTATAATACTGTGCTGAGTCGCTGCTAATTGGACAAAGATCTCAGAGTGAAAGCACCAACAGTTAAATTAATTTCACAGATGGTCTAAAACCTATAGAATTCTTAGAACGTGCTATTTCCTTTCTATCACTCCACCATAATCACCGAAGAAGCACAGAAGTCTCCCACCAGACTGAGGTTCCTTTAAAATTTTTCTTTGATTCATAGTTTGCCACAGCCAAAGAATTCATCACTTAGTGGTAAACCTATTGACACTGTGCCTTTCTGTTATTACCTGGATTGACTCTCACATAACAGATTCAATCTGTCTCATGTACCATGCTCAGCACCTTTCCAGCCTGATAGAACCTTTCAAAGCCTATTTGTTATTTTAATAAAATATTTAATTTACTACTTTACTACATTTACTTTTTCAGTCACATTACATATTATAATATTCATAAGGCCTAGAGAAGAGATTATAGCTCTTTATTTCAGAATTCTTCTTAGTGATGTTGTCATATTACATGATAGCCATTGAGTAATTCCATTTCTATTCTTTAATCAACAGAGTTTAGCAAGTACAATGATTCCATCAAAGCTATTACATCTGGAAAAAAACTACTTTCCTTAAGGGCAAATAAGACCATGTCATTCTCCTATTCAATACATTCCAAATGGCTCCACATTCCCAAATAGAAGTTTGGCTTTTAAAGTCCTTCACAGCTTGGCCCCAAACTATCTTACCACCCTCTGTATACATTATTCCGATTCCCGCATTCCACAGTCCAAACAAACTAGTCTTCTCTCTATTCCTGATGCAGGACTTGCCATCTTCTATCTCTGTCTTTGTGCTGGCTCTCTGTCGTTCTGTATTTTGTTAGGACATCACTCATGCTCTGGCGCCACTCTGCTGCTTTCCTAAAATTCCCACCCCTTAGTGTCCCAGTTCAATTCCAAGGCGTCTTCCATTCTCTCACTTCCTTATCTCCCTTTCTCATTTAAACCTTGCCAGACCACAACTTGGGATTACTACCACAATCTGACTCCTCCATTCTGCTCACATGCTGGTGAATGGAGCTGGAGAAAGTCTTACAACTCCACTGACTGGATCCACAACAAATTTATGCAATAATTTTTTTCCCCTTCCTAATTAATAATCTCACTCCAAACAGCTCTTCCACACTCTCTCTCCTCAAGCCTCCAATAGCATCCCTCCCCACCTCTCAATTGAGGCCCTCAGCTCAAACTTTATTGAAAAAAAGGCTTAGGCTCTCCTCCAGGAATTGATACTTTTTTCATCCTCATTTTATAGGCCCTACTTTATATCTCAAAGAGAATTTATCTTCCCCCCATCCCCTCCTTTCCTGAACTTCTCTATTTCTATTTAGGACACCACCAATTTTCTAGTCACCCAAATCTGCAAGCTCAATGTCATCCATGGCTCCTCACTTTCCCTCACCCCAAAGATTCAATTAGTTGCTCAATCTTTTTTATCTCCACTGTTTTTGATTATGTCTCTTCTTCTACCCTCACAAAGCCACCAACCTAGTTTATCATCTCTCATTTCTCTTATTTGGTCTCTAGAAGAGGCCTCAAGCCTCTTCTAGGTTCAATCCACCCTCCCTCCACACAGCCGTCAAACTGACTTTGCTAAAGTGTCAGCTCCCTGCTCAATAAGTTCCATTGGCTCCCTATTACCTACAGAACCAAACACAAATTCATTTCCATTCCTTGATTATCTGGCCCCTTCCTACCTTTCTACTCAACATATTTCTCTCTTCCTTGCACCCTATGATCTACCCATCCTTGACCTTTCATGGTTCTATATGCAGGATAATACCATTTCCCTTCTCTGGGCCTGAATATCACCTGTCCGCCATGCTCGGAATTTTCTCTCTCCTCACCTCTGCCTCTTGTATTTTCTGGTTTCCTACAAGATTGGTCTCAGGTACCACCATCCAGATTAAGCCCCTTTTCATCCTCCAAGCTCCTAGTGACTCCTCTTCCCAAATTACCTTGTATTTATTTTGGATATACTTATCCATGTCTAGATTATAGCCTCCAAGAGAGTGGAAGCTCATTGTGAGTAGGAATCATTTCCCCTTTTTCTCTTTCTCTTTCTTGTGCCTGTGACTGATACAAAGTAGGCAAGTAGAGCTTGTTCACCAATCCGTGCCTTATCTTACATATAGAATTGCAAATCTAGCAATAATGCACCTGTCACTTCCAAGTCATTTGAAACATTTTAAGAAATAGATTTTTAAAAGACAGGCCACTTAGGAAAATTCACTGAAAGAGATTTACACATTCAATTTCCTCTCAGGTGGAAATAATAAAACAGTTTACTGGCCTAGAAACACAAATGAAACTATTTCAATCATACAAAACAGATGGCTACATACCTTTCCCTGTCACTTCAAGGTTTAGGAAATAAAAGATGATTCTTATTACCTTAAGGGAAAGGTGCAGTGTTAATACTCCAATCATTATATTGGAGTAGACTGCTATAGCTAGAATATGGGTTAAAACGTCAAAAGGAATTCACATTGGAGGAGTTACTTTTCGGGCAATTTTTTTTCATTTGTTTCCAAACAGGCAAAATTCCCTCTGACTGCAACTTTAAGTGTATACTCAATTTTCTTTCCTTTACTTTCTGTTCAAAATATGTCTTTGAAGTCACCAAAATCTTCTTTCCTAACCTATCTTATAGGATAAGATATAGCAGAACTGGGACTCAGGGCAGAGAAGCTAAACTTTTGCCTAAGATGCAATACCCAGTGAGACACAAAACATGTTTTTAAATATTATTTTTCTTTCTAAATGCACATATTTTTGATATCAGACAATTCTCTCCCATGCATGTAGGGATTCTGTAATGCTAAGTTCTATATGTCACTGAGGGCTGAAAAACTCTATCTGGTGGCCAAGGCCCCCACCCCAGAAGGCCCACTTTCCAAATGTATCCTTTAATACACTTCTGAGACACATGGGATTAAGCTTCACATACTGGATCTGGATGGTTATTTTAAGGAAACAATACTTACCAAGTTTGTTACTTTGGACATGTTTCTGGACATGTTTCATTTTTTGAAATATTGGCAAAACTCTTTTTTTTTTTTTTTGCAGGGGTGGTGTTGGTGGTAATGTTACCTTTAGAGTTTGCCAAAGAAAAACTTCATGCTTGTAGATTCTTTGGAAGACCTAACTTTTGTTAGGTAGTGCAGTATATCTACTCAGGAAGACCTGAATCAAAATCTAGCCTCAGGCACTAACTAGCTGTGTTATCCTGAGTAAGTCACTTGAGCCTGTTTGCCTCAGTTTACTCATCTGTAAAATGAGCTGGAGAAGGAAATGGTAAACCACTCCAGTATCTCTGCCAAGAAAACCCCAAATGGAGTCATGGAGAATCAGGGACAATTGGAATGATTGAACAAGGAAAACTTTTGTTAGTAGCCTAATGTCAGCGAAGTTTTCTAGGTAACTAGCAATGGAAAGCAAGTGCCAAAGAGCCCATAAGAAGTCACATTCTTTAGATAGAAATATATAAGGGAAAATCATTAGCAAAGAAAATAAAAATAAAGGATCTAAGTAAAAGAAGGTGAATGAAATATATTTTCTTCAAAGTTAAGTGTTCACTTACTGAAGGTAAAACATGTCTTATAGGAAGCCAAATGTACTGGCATTGGTATCCCATGAATGGAAGAATTCTGTTTTTCTTCCAGGCAGTGCACCACATTTACATCAATGAACAATTGATGGGATCATTGTTGTTGTTGTTGAGTTGTTTCAGTTATGATTGACTCTTTGTGACCCCATTTGGAATTTTCTTGGTAAAGATATTAGAGTGGTTTGCCATTTCATTCTCCAGGTCATTTTACAGATGAAGAAACTGAGGCAAAATGGGTCAAGTCATTTGACCCAGGGTCACAGAACTAGGATGTGTCTGAGGCCATACTGTGTTCTAACTTTTGGATTGCTAGTAAATTTTGTATCGACTTAGATTTTCATCCCCTGTCTAGTATTGATTCTTCCTACATTATAGATACTTGAGATGGTACAAGTTAGAAACAGAAAGAGATATATTTATGGAAGTAAGCCAAGATATGATAAATCTAAATCTAAGTAAGTAATAATAAATAAAGAAATAAAAGTATATTTTAAATAGGGCAAGAACAAGTTGATTGTATGTTGTTTATTTCACACAGCCATCTGACCCTTAGTTATCTGAATGCCCAGTGTAGTAATCAACAGGGCAGATGGCAGGACACCACCACTGTGGATATCCTAAGGGGTCATAAGGTCTACTAGATCTACGCTAGCTGTGTGCTTACTGCCTACATTTCTAAAGACTTGTGTTTAGGTCTTAGAATTTCGGAAAAAAAAAAAAAGATAGACATTCAGTGACAAAGCTCCAAAGACGACCTACTTAAAGGAAGTTGTGATAAAATATGCTTTTTATCTTGACCCACTTGGTCATAAATATTTATATAGTTTAATCTTTTATAGAAGGATCATTTCCAGGCAGAAAGACACAAAGCCATCCAGAGTGTGTATGCTCAAAAGTGAGAGGGCAGCCCCATGTTATACTTTTATAGAAATCTTTCTTATACTGTAAGCTACACTTTGGGGAAAAAAGGAGCTCAAATCTCATCAGTGAAAAGAGGAAGGAGGGAAAATAACCATTATGAATATAATCGTAATATAATATAATAATATGTAATAATATAATCTCCTGCTTTAACAGATCCTATTACTGCCATTATTATGCTCTCAACACATTGTTTGAATGATATCATTTGTCTTTAGTTTTAATTCTCAGTTAGGAAAATCCCTCAGCACCCTAGCTCCTCTGCAAGATTTCACAGATTTATGAGCCCAAAGAGCACTTGCTAATGCATCCAGCTGCTAATGTAGGGGGATCAGAGATAACTTGTACAACTGGGAAAGAGCCAGTTGCTGCTTATTGAAGTTCCTCTATTTTTGAAAGTATTACAACTCTGGTATTATAGTTGTGTATCAGCCTCTACTCCACTGTCTTATCTCTAACACTAGATGAACAGCCACTAACATATCCCTCTACTGCTTTGAACCTCGGTTTCCTTGCATGTAAAAATGAATATAAGCTAATCATTATGACTGTTCAGCATATGCCAGCCTGAAACTTTGTATTTCCTTGTCTATATCTAAGATTCATAGGAGCAATTTCATCATGCTGGCTAGGATGTTAGAGCCAAACAGTGATGTTGTCAGAACACAATGGACCAGCATTTCAGGGTCTCTGCCTGACCCTCACAGCTACTGTGTCAAGTCTCAGGGTAAATGAATTCCCTGTTGAAGATCACCCTTGCTTTCATTTTCCTGTTCTACTGTCCCCTTCCTATGAACATTGCAGCCGCCACCACCCATATGTTAACAGTGGGTTGTGCTTGTAGGGAATGTGATGATTATTATTAAAGAGAGTCACTTTCTACTTACTACGATTTCCCTTAGTGGAAAGTGGAAGATGTAAAGCAGTTAGAAAATGTTACTTTGTAATGGTTTGGATGTTTACTGGGAGAGCAGAAAAAACCCCATTTCATTCAATAATTTTATATATATATATTTAACAATCTGGCTCTTTATTACCTTTTCCCAGTATTATTATATCTTACTCCCTTCCATATACCCAGTGACATGGGGTGTCTCACACAAGATGCCTCATCTCTTGGCTAGGAACATTTTCACTGGCTATTCCCCATGCCTAGAATTCTCCCTCTTTAGTTCTTTTATATATATATATATATATATATATATATATATATATATATATATATATATATATATATATACACACACACACACATATATATACATATATATATATACACACACATATATATATATGTATATCCTGTATATCTCTTCTTTTTTCCATAAAAGTATTTTATTTCCAATTCCGTGTAGAGATAGTTTTCAACATTTGTTTTGATAAGATTTCTAGATTCAAAATTTTCTCCCTTCCTCCCCTCTCTCCCCCCTCCCCAAAACAGCAAGCAATCTGATAACTATATGTATTGTTAAATTTCAAAGTATTTGCTTTGGAAGGGAGTCAGCGACTTACTAGTTTAAAAATTTCTACTCTTACTGAAGCATATTCATATTTTTAAGAGGACAGCTTTGGGTCCCTTCATCAGCTGATCTCAATCTTCTCTAAAGCTAACTTTACTAAGTTGTATCACATTTAGGAGATGAAATATATCTGTTTTTGTATGTAGCAAGAAAGTATATAAAAAGAAAGTGGAACGGTGCAGTTACATTGTTAGTGGGGACATAATAATACTAACGCATATATTAAAAATACTTTCTGGGGGCAGCTAGGTGGTGCTGCAGTGGATACAGCGCCAGCCCTGATTCAGGAGGACCTGAGTTCAAATCTGGTCTCAGACACTTGAGACTTACTAGCTGTGTGACCCTGGGCAAGTCACTTAACCTTTACTGCCCAGCAAAAACCAAAAAAACAAAAAAACAAAAACAACTTCATTCTGGGGAAAGGGAAGAAAAAGTGAAATTTGATTTACATTGTTTATAAGCTCCATGTGATAACTCATATTGCTCTTTTAAAGTTTGCTTTTAAAAGTTGTTCTTAGGTATTACATTGTATTCTAGGTTATCAAATATACACCATAATGTCAGAAAAGGATGGGAATTATCCCTGGAAATTTGGGAGGGAAGATCGATTCCCCTGAGTTCCTTTTTTTTTTGTCCTGGGTACTAAACTGGTAAATGAGAGCAATAATACAGACAATTTACCTAGATTGTAATAAAGTGTTAGACAGTGTATCTATCATTTTTGTGGTGCCTAAGGTGGGGAGGGGTGGGCTAGATGGCCGAGTGCAAATATGTGGATTTTAAACTGCCTGAATGATCACTCAGTCATTATTAATCGTGCATTGTCAACAACAGAAAGGAATTTTGCAGCATAGTACCCCAGGGTTCTGGTTACTCCACATAGCTTGGCCCTGTGCTGTTTAACATTTTAAATAATGATTTGCAGATAGATAGATAGATAGATAGATAGATAGATAGATAGATAGATAGATAGATAGATAGATAGATAAAGCTATAGATGGCATGTTTGTCAAATCAGCAGATGACACAAAACTTTGATGAATAACTAACATGACGGATGGCAGAGTCAGAATCCTAAGCTGTCTTTTCATGCTGTCTCTCTCTGCCTGCAAATATGGATTTTTAACTTAGTGGAATAACAGCAGCTCTTGATGATGAAAATAGCACGGGGCATGGTCTTCAACATATTTAAAACTCACAGCTATACGGAGCTTCAATGCTCATATTATATAGAGACCATTTTTCCTGCTTTTACTCAAGTAATTATATTAAATATTTCAGGCCTTCTCTTATCCTTTATATGCACGCATCCACATATTCTGTTTTATATTAAATACTACTTAAACCATGCTAACAAAGATAAACTTTGAAACATGAGATCACTTTAATAAAGAGGTAAGAATTATATTTACTTTTCAAGTCAAAGGCATTATATAAACATATGTCTGACCAGCTATCAGAATAAGGAATGCTGAAAAGGCTTATTAGGAGACACAGAGAAATACCTTCAACTTTAGAGAGTGGCCACAAATATTTTTCTTTGTTCAAATAATGCAGTAAACTCTCCATAGCCTTGCTGCTCTATTTTTTGTTTTTAGTGATAAGCATCAAGACCCCACCCAGCATTTATTGATTTCCTCCCCTACACAAAACCTGTCAAATTTTCAACTTATCAAAGCAAAATTTACTGATGATTTGTTCCTTTTTCCCTGACCCTTTCCAAAAAGAGAGCACAGAAGCAGAGAGAGAAGGATAAGCAGAGGGGGAAAGTAGCATAGATGGAAATATACGATTATTAATTATAACTGTAAATGTGAATGAAATGAACTCACCCAAAAAACCAGAAGCAGATAGAGGTGATTACAAGATTCAGACATAAATTATGATACCATAAGCAAATTAGGAGAACATAGAATGGGTGATTTGTCAGATCTCTGGATAAGGGAAGAATTTATGACAAAACAAGAGATAGAGAAAATTATGGGATATAAAATGGTTAATTTTGATGGTATTAAATTTTAAAAGGTTTTGCACAAACAAAACTAAGGCAGCCAAAATTAGAAGGAAAGCAGAAAATAGGGGGAAATTTTACAGCAAGTTTCTCTGATAAAAACATAATTTCTTAAAAATATAGATGAGTCAATTTTCATAAGAATATGTCATTACCCAATTGATAGGTACTCAGATGATATAAACAGGCAATTTTCAGAAGAAGAAGTCAAAGATATGTATAGTTATATGAAAAAGTGCTCTAAATTGCTACTGGGGGAGGACACAGAGACCCTTGAAGACCAACTCCAAGTGTTGTGACTGATCCTAGTGGCAGTATTCAGGTTCCCAAACCAGATGGGAAGGTGACTGTGCTTACTTCCTGTAGCAGTTGTACCCTGCAACCTGAGGTCAGTAGAAGATGTACCCCCATGATGGTGCCTTGGAAGCAAACACAGTTACCCCATAATAGTTATAGCTCTACTGGATACTAGCAGCAGGAAGGGCTGGGATTGCACTGGGATAGATTGGAAATTTAATCAGAATACTTTGGCTCTGACAAAGAAGAAACTATTGAAGATAAGCTTAAAAAGAAGGAAACTGTAGCCATATGCTTAATTTGCAGAGGTAATTCATTGTTTTAATCTTCAACTTGTTCTAATGGAAAATATCTTGAGATTGAGGTACTTGAAGAGAGATGTGTAAATTCTGGGTCCTAGGATTCAAGTTAGGAAGATGGCCTCTGCCACATATTAACTGTGTAATAATACGATAGTTATATTTTTCCAATATTAATAGTATTTTATTTTTTCCAGTTACATGTAAAAATAGTTTTCAGCATTCATCTTCATAAGATTTTTAATTCCAATTTTTCTGCTTTCTTCCCTTCCCTCCCTGCTCCCTAAAACAGCAAGGTTATATATGTACAATCACATTAGATATATTAATAGGATAGTTACTTAACTTATTTGTTGTGATTGGTGAACATGAAGGAACCCATATCACTAAACTAGCAGTGATATGTATTGATGGGACTAAAAGGTTTCATCAAAACACCGTTTCCTCTCTCTTCCATGCTGCCTTTCTCCTCCTAGAAAAAATGCCAGAGACCTTCATAGGTCCTAAGAACAAGATACTTGACTATAAAGCCAAAATGAGGTAGGCCAAGATTGCACCAAAGATAGCCTTTCTCACTGACCTCTGGCCAATGCACTGTTCATTCCAAGGAGAAATGAGATCTGGCTTCAGACAGCAGGTAATCTGCTTGGCCACCAGTGTTTGCTGCAAATGGATGGTGACACGTAGAATTATTGGTGAAAAGATCACAAATCGTGTCCTCAAATGGGAGAATATCCCTAGGAAGGCCTCAAGAATGAGACTAAGCCAGTTGTACTCTCACACACTTTGTGGTCCCAACTGATTGGGGCTTGAGAACGAAAAGGAAACTCATATCCGATGAGGGCCCACTGTGGGGACTGTGACATTCTTCCACAGACCTACTGTACTCTCTCAAGCCGGAAGCCAGACAGTTATATTGACTTTGTACTGCTGTTACACCCTTTTGTCTTTCTAAGAAAACATTTTTCCCTTGTTGAAGAAAATCAGGCTCATTATCTTCATAAGCATGACCATAAGGTAAATGGCAAGCATTATAATTTCTGTCATACTGATACAAAATTGGAGCCATGGCAAGGTTAAATGACTTATGTGGCATTCTGGGAATCGATGAATAGATAGGGGGCTGGAGGCAGAATCCTTTCAAGCTCTCCTTCACTCTAATTTTCTGTGTGATCCAGGCACATCAGTTAATTTGTAAGCTTGTTCACCGGGAAAACACATGACAATAATTGTCACCTAAGTACTTTAAATCACAGGAAGAGAACTCTGTTGCCTGCAAAAGTTCTATTATTTATTGCTACTATCATCAGCAGCACACGTTAACGTGTTTGGCATAACTTACATTGGAAGATCAATTTTAGTAGGTCATTATAGAATACATCTGTTGCAGTTGCCTGCATTTTAAAGTTTGGATTCATGGGGGTACAGACAGACATGAAGAATCTTATTATAAGTTTGGTGGAAGTGCTCATAAAAGCAGGTTAGTTTCATTATCAAAGTTCCCTAGAGTATTGGGTGAACTCATCAACTCATTTTTGTTTTTTGGTGAGGCAATTGGGGTTAAGTGACTTGCCCAAGGTCACACAGCTAGTGTCAAGTGTCTGAGGTCGAATTTGAACTCAGGTCCTCCTGAATTCAGGGCTGGTGCTCTATCTACTGTGCCACCTAGCTGCCCCAACTCATTTTTATAGAAAATATTTTGTAAGACCAGACAGACATCCTCTAAGTGAACTTGCCTTTAGTGAAATTCCATCTGCTTCAGCAATGCTCACACTGGATTTCAATCACAGCCTTGAAGATAAGCCTGGGACTAAACTCAAGGGAGTTACAGAGCTCTATTCAATACTGTATGTATACTTACATACATATCCATCCATCCTACAGCTCATTCTTGGAAAATTAAGTCCCACAAAAGAAACCTGAAAATGTGAGTCACTTTGATAGATTTTTTTAGTCAGATTTTATCTAGGAAGACAAAGCTCTGCTTATCATCAGGTCTTCTCTTCTCCTGATTACAATCTCTTTTCACTTGCCCTTGGTAAATTGTGTTTGCTGTGACCTCCAGCTTGTTAAATATTCAGCAGCAAGTTTATGGACTTTCCCATAACCTTGATTAAAAGCCTACTGGGAACTGGAATGCTGAAACAAGAACTTTTTTTGAAAAGCAACCTGAGTGCTCCATGCTGATTTCAGTTTCACTAATAGTTCTTATAATCAGCAGTCACTGGCATCAAGATGAAGCCAGGTAAAAATATGGAAAGCCAATCTTTTCCCATTCAGATTAGTTATTTTACTAGCACAGAAAATGCGAATTTGTCAGCTTGATTTACAAACCAGGAGAAATGTATTTTTATTTTTAAGCTATTGGAAGGAAAGTATGAAAGGATATACAAATTCATATTCTAAAAATATATATATCAATTATTTGTGTGTTTATGTGTGTATATGCATATAGAGCAAATATCAAGGAGTCTTAGAGGAGTCCAAATGAGAAACCAAGGTGGAATTCATAAAGTGGGATCAATGTCAAAGTTTACATAGAAGCCAGTGTGGGTTCTGATTTGCCAAATAAATTTAAATTTAAAACTTCCATGCGATCCCTCCTCTGGTTCTTCCCACCTTTGGTTCTTCTATCCCTTCTCAGATCTATTTGGGTAGAAATGAGACCAGAGAGTCTGCACATCCTGGTGCTCTCCATTTGACTCATCCTGGCTTGTGTGTGATGCCCCTACTAGGATGTATTCATTAAAACACGGGGCTGTGGAACTTCTGGTCTCTAGGTGGAAGTGGGAGGAGAAATTTAATTGACAAAGAAATCCTTGTCCCTTTTGAAGTGATCGTAATTTAGAGGACAGAAGGATGTGAGAGCTAAAGGAAAGATTGTTTTTCTCTTTGTTTCTCAGGAAAGGAAAGAAAATCATGCTGATTATTTTGTATGGATTCAGGATGCCCCACTGAAGAACAACATAATTGCTTTACATCGTATGCCACTGAAGGAGGTGGTAGGGGAAAGGAAGAGAGGTTTATTTTATTTTAATTTTAGAGAAAAGTTAGAACTAGGTTCTACTTAGAAATGTATTATAATTTCTCTTACTTTTTCCAACACAGAGGGAGAACATAATTTCTAAAATGGGAACGTTACGATAGTCTTTGGTTTATCAAAGTGTATAAAACACTAATTTGCTCCTAGAAGACATTTTAAAGTTGAATATAACAGAAAGAAATGATAAAATCTTGATTTCCTAGAAAATCAAAATAAATTAGACATTAAAAGATTTTAAATAAAAGCAAGAAAACCACCCAAAGGTTTTAAACAAACTTCAGGACCATGGAAATTCCCACAGCTTCTTACTGGTTCTTTGTGGACTACTGAAACATGGGGGTTCCAAAATGATACTTGGCATAACTTGGCTAAAAGATCCAAGATCCTTAAGTATATAAATTACAGATGGCTCATTAATTTGAACCAATGACAATGGAAGTCACTTAGTTATTTGTGCCTTTAGTCTGGTAATGGTTGACCACATCAGAAATTTCAAATTGGTTTTCAATTTCCATCAGCAGTTCCCCATGCCACGGCCAAATTAATGGGTTGAGCACAGAGTAAGAGCTTTGGCAGCATACTGTACATGCTACATTTCTCAGCAATTGTTTAAAATGGAATTTGAGGAATTTTAAAATAATTTCATTTCAGGGGTATACTGAATCCATAATGTGAACCTTTAATATTTTTATAAGCACTTAGGGGTACACTTATAGATCATTCTAGGAATATCTCCAGACAGACACTATTATTGAAATATGTGTGTTGTGTAAATAGTTCATTTAATTGCTCCCAATGAGATTCTATATACACTGAAGGGCATTCATTACCCTCTTTTACCTGAACTATGTAGTCTAACAAAGAAAGCAATCATTAAACATTATTACCAGGGCAATGCTGAACAAAGCAAGTCTTTTCAAAGTGTATTTTCTAGTGTATTCTAAAAGAATGTGGTGTGTAACTAATTAAGCTCCCTCACTACTCTTTCCCTCACACCCTCCAACCCCCAATGAAAGGATGACCAATCTGATTCTTCAACAACCTCTGGTAGGAGTTGGGTTTTCATTATTCTGTGGAGGAAAGCCCTCTGTAGATTTTTAAGGGGCTAGAAGAACCAAAGCCCCTAATGATAACAACTGTTTTCCCCTCTTTGATGCTAAAGATTATGTTGTGATGACCTGCATTACAGGAAAAGACAAATGTAGATGGAAGACTGGCAATAAACAATTCATTAATAAATAATTAGTGACAAAGGTAGTCATACTTCTCTCTACATACTATTATAAATATAGGGCAAAAGTCTTGCTCTGATGCCTTATTCATGGTGTAGAAGTGGCTCTGGAACGTTGAAGATTATGGCAACAGAGTTCAAATTTTGGCAGGTGTTTGGAAGACGGGAGAGGAATCTTTATATAGAAGTTCTTCTGGAAAAAAAAATCTGCGTCTTTTAGTTCACTGCAAACTCAATATGTCAGGGAAAAACATTCTTAACAATGAGCTGTTCAAAAGTGTAATGGGCAGCCTCAAGAGATGGTGGGTTCCCTTTCCTTGTAGGTCTTCAAGCAGAGGCAATAAAACCACTTGTTGGGTATATTAGAGTGAGGACTCTATGTGTATGTTGGACTAGATGGTTGTCATGGTGATTTTCTTTTTTTGTTTGTTTTTTTTTTCTTTTTTTTTTGCGGGGCAATGGGGGTTAAGTGACTTGCCCAGGGTCACACAGCTAGTAAGTGTCAAAAGTGTCTGAGGCCAGATTTGAACTCAGGTCCTCTTGAATCCAGGGCCGGTGCTTTATCCACTGCGCCACCTTGCCCCTGATTTTTCAATTCTCAAATTCTCTGATTGATTCTACCATGTTGAAAAGGTTTGGGGTATTTTTCAGGTGACAGACTGTAACTGTTTTCTAAGAACCATGTCAGCCAAATGCAGAGAGGTTCATCATTGCCCTGTAGTCTAGCCATCAGAGGGTAAACTGTTTTGCCATAGAAATGAATGAAAAAAAAAGACAAATACAAAATGGTCCTCAGTTCTGTATATATAGCCCCCTTCTAGTTCTGCAATGACAGTGACAGATTAGCATAAAGGATGACAGAGGAGACTAAGAATCACATGGCTTTTAGACTATTTGTAAATATTAACTCCTATTACTCTAAAGACAAATTTTCTTGTCCAAAGATCAATCAGGTGACATTACAGGACAAAGTGAATCATATTCATCTTAATATTCTTCTTATTACGAAAATCCTGAAAATAAAAGCAAACTGTAACTAGATGGGAAGTTGGCTCACAGGTTCTTTACAGAGAGGAAGATAAAGGAGGTAGAGATTAAAAGTCATTTAATCAAACTCCCTCATTTTACAGAGTAGAGAGCCAGGGCACACACAAGTTAAGTGACTTTCTTAGGATTACTCAGGAACTAAGTGGAAGAACTGGGATTGAAACTTAGATCTGAGTCCAAATCCATTAATCAAAGTGAACCATGCTTAGTCAGTTCTAAAGACAATAAAGCTGATATGTACTTAGATCTATAATAAATTGTGTGTGTGTGTATATAAATAAAAACTATTTAATACAAATTAATTGAACTGAAAATGAAAAGCCATTACAACAGGCTTTAAGTGATTTAAATTCACATAATTTGAGAAATATATTTCAAACTCTAGAAACACCAGTAGAATTATAGAAGGTTTTACCTGGCATGGGATTAGGTCACATAATTTAGCCCCTTTATTTTATAAATGCACAAATATGAGCCATGCAAGAGGAGGTGACACAACCAATGTCATATAACTGCTTAGGGGGCAAACTAGAACTAGAATCTATGTCATTTGAGTCTCAGTTTAGTGATTTTTTCACTACACCATACTTGCAAATACATTAATTATATATTAATATCTGCTCATTTACTATCAAAAACCCAAGAGAGGAAAGCTTCCATCATAAGGCACTGTCCATCAAAGGATACACTGTTGTAGCTATTTAAAGGGTCATTTCGGGGTAGCTAGGTGGCACAGTGGATAAAGCACTGACCCTGGATTCAGGAGGACCTGAGTTCAAATCCAGCCTCAGACATTTGACACTTACAAGCTGTGTGACCCTGGGCAAGTCACTTAACCCTCATTGCCCTGCAAAAAAGGGGGGTCATTTCCTAGCTCATGCAATAATGCCTACTCTTTGTAATCTATTCCCACATTGACTTTCTATAAGGCTGCAGATACTAGAGTAAAGAGAATATGAAAGAAATATTATTGTTTGGTTTATAGCATTTTTCTCAAAATTACAAATCTAGTGCTCTGAAC
Organism: Dromiciops gliroides; assembly: GCF_019393635.1. Classification (NCBI taxonomy): domain Eukaryota; kingdom Metazoa; phylum Chordata; class Mammalia; order Microbiotheria; family Microbiotheriidae; genus Dromiciops; species Dromiciops gliroides. The sequence continues at coordinate 77,456,333 of NC_057867.1, read as the reverse complement.
ATGTCATAACATCATCTTCATTAGACATAAGACCAAAGTCTGATTAGGTAATTCAGCATTTTACATGGATAGCAACTTCCCCAATAACCTTACAATAAAATAAATCAAATATCATTGGTCAAAACAAATTTTTATTGTCTGCTGTGAACTTTTTCGATAAAATGCCTTTTTGTCTTGGAATGCCTTGAATAAGCCATATTAAGTATTGAAACCAACCATCTTGCCACAGAATTCTAACATTTTGAATACATTGTAAAGAATATTTATATATATATATATATGGATATATATTTATATATATGGATAAATATATCCATATAGATCCATATAGATATCCATGTAGATATCCATATATATATATCCATATATATCCATATGTATACACAACACACACACACACACACAAACATACATGAAAGCTGGAAGTAGGAGTGAGAAATTGGGGAAGGGAGACAGCCCCCATAAGCCCAAATAAAAGGCAACACTTTCCCATAATGTTGTAGTCTAGACACGTGTGCAACAAAGAAAAGGAGCAGGGGTGACTGGAATAAGATCATAAGGAAGACAAAGGAACATTTTGGAGACAGTAGGGGTGAGGATCATGGACAAGTATCAATGGGTAGAGGCTGTGGCTGAAAGATGAATGGTCCAGAGTGACTGAGGCAAGCCAGGAGCCATAAAGTCAGGCACAAGAATGAAGGCATCCACTTCCAGATGTCTCAGTACTTCCTGGACTTCATTTGAATAAATAAATCAAATACTTCATTTAAAAATAAAATCATATTATCATATCCTGTCTGTTCTGAAGAAAATCACCTTTTCCTTTTAGTCCCCTGTAGATCTACCTAAATCTTGGGTTACCCATCCTCTTGGGGAGACACAAATTCATATGAAAACTGTCTTTGGGATCTTAATTTAGTTCCAACAAAATATGCAGTGTGTTAATAAGTCAAAATGCCTTCTGTAGATAGAAAAAATAATGTGTAGAGAGGGAGCCCAATACAGGGAAAGACTGGAGACAGAAGATCTGAGATCCAGAAACAGTAGGGATGATGATGAGGTGCAAATTCATCTAATTTTGCCAGGTTCAGGAGAAAGGGGATGATGCACAGGCATGGTAAAGGGCTAAGGTTTTCTTTTCAGGTTAAGTTCCTTATGACCAAATATAAGAATCATTTTGAATATTAATAATAATAATAATAATAGCTAGCCTTTATATAGCACTTTAAGGGTTTCAAAATACTTCTACAAATATTATTTTATTTCTGTAAATTTGAAAGACTTGATGATATAAAGGTGCAATACAAATGCCAGATGTTAGGATTTGTTTTCTGATGAGAGTCATAATAATAAAGCACTTATTAAACCTCATCTCATTTACTCCTCACAAAAACCCTGTGTGGTAAATGCTACAAGTATTATTATGATTAGGAAACTGGTCCTGAGAGAGGTTAAGTGACCTTTTCGGAGTCAAACAGCTATTAATTATCAACACCATAATTTGAATCCAAATATTTATGGCTCCAAGCCCAGTGCTCCTTTCACTAGTTTGTTACTTCCATTGAGTTAAAATACTCTGCTTTTCCTATCTTTTCATTTCCTATGCAGTGAGTGGGGCTGTTGCAAATCTTTGACTACTTGCAAGAGCAAGTGGTTGGATAGATGGTCCAATTCACTTATGCTGAATTAACAATATTGTTGACACAGGCATAACCATATCCCTGCTTCTATAATAAAGAAAATTGAGGTAGTAATCCCTGTCCTGCCATAATCTCAATACCCAAACTTGGGCAAGTCCCTTCCCCATTTTAGGACTTAGTTTACTGTGCTGTAAAAGGAATGGGTTGGATTAGAGGATATCTAAGGTCCCTTAAAGTTCTGGCCTTCTATGTTCTATCTTCCTATAAATGCCCTATCAATCTAAACTGAGAAACTCAATGTCCAGATTGACGTTTTGACTCTGAAACAATGTATCTGTTCATTATTTTAGTAAGGTACTGAAATCAGTTTTTGAGAATTCCACAATAATTTAAAAATCTTTCCAGTCCAACAAAATGTGACTACACATTACTAAGACTCCAAAAAAGACTTACCCATCCCTGATTCTCTTACGGAAGCCATAAGAGATGAAGTCACATCTGCCAACAATTCCCTAATCATTTATATTCAGGAAGCATCACACTGAAGAGACAGGCTTTCCTTCATTTTATGTCTTTAAGACTTCAGGCATATAGCCTTCTAAAATATATATTGGGTAGAGGCAGAGAGGGGGATAGAGTGTGATGATAAAATGAAATCTAAGAACAAAAAATAAGTCAATGACTTTACTAGTTTCAAATGAAACAGATAAATGAGTAAGCAATGAATTAGAGAAAGAAATAAAACTCATGTATAATCAGCAGGTCCCCCATTAGAACTTTCATAATAGACCATAGAGACACAGAATTGCTAAACAAAACCAGTGCCTCAAAATTCTGAGGACTTTAACACCAAGACATTTCTGTGTGTAACTCAAGATACATACACCAACAACAGTTTCTCTTGGATTCATGCAAAGCTAGTAAAATACTCAGTTAAAAAATTATTCAGTTCAACATTATCCATTCCATGTCAAATCTCGTTTCAATCTGAGGTACATTTTTTTTTCTTTTCTCTAACTTCCTTCTGATTTTCTTCTTGATTTTCTTGGATATACCAGAGCCACCCCAGTACACAAACAGTTGCTTCACTTCAAAACTGTTCCTTCCTAATCAGGGAGGGTACATGCCACAAATAGGTCTCTATTCATTCACTCAGTTAGCAGGTGGAAGTGTTGACTATGTGTCAGGCATTTGGAGAAGACTCCATAGATACAAAGACAAAAGTGAAATTGTCCTCATTCTCAAGGAGCTTATACCCTATAGCTAGGGAAAACAATTTCAGATTCAGGTAATAGTGCAGATACAGCTCATGGGGGCTAATACTGGGTCCTATCAAGTCTAAGTTATTTTTTTAGAAAGTCCTAGTTTCTAGGCACAGACCAACACTTCAAACTGTATATGAAGATGAGGTCAAAATGGGTACATGATTTGGATATAGATGGTGATATCATAAGAAATTTAGGGGAGCAAGGAAAAATGTACCTGTCTGATCTATGGATAAGGGAAGAGTTTATGACCAAACAACAGACAGAGAGGATCACAGGAAATAAAAATGATAATTTTGACTACATTAAATTAAAAAAAAGTTTTTGCAGAAACAAAACCAATGCAGCCAAAATAAGAAGAAAAGAACAGAACTGAGAAAAATAACTGTTTCTTAAAAAAAAAAAACAAAACACAACACCTCATTTTGGGGCAGCTAGGTAGCTCAGTGGTTAGAGCAGGCCCTGGATTCAGGAGGTCCTGAGTTCAAATCTGACCTCAGACACTTCACTCTTACTAGCTGTGTGACCCTGGGCAAGTCACTTAACCCTCACTGCCCCGCCAATAAAAAAAGGAAATGATAAATACTGGAGGGGATATGGGGAAATGGGGATATTAATATAACAAAGAAAACCTTATTTTTTCCTTTAGGTGAAATTAGTACAATATAAATGGAAGGTTTTTTTTTCTAAGTAAGACCTATGGCAACCAAAGTAAATCATTAAAACTTAAAAGCTGTCAATATTTAAACTAACTATTCAACATTTATATCCAGATAAAATTTTATCTGGGGTTCAAAAGTAATTAAGCAATGTTTTGGTGATACTGATTTAGTCCAGAAGTTAAAATCCATTTCTGCCCCTCCTCATCTTCATCCTTAATAAATTCCTAAGCACCCCCAAGGCTCCAGGGGTCTTATTGCTATTTTTAAAGCCAATTTTAAAAAGTTACATGGGTTTATTTCATATAAATAAATTCTCATAACTATTAGATTTTCTGTGACTTAAATAAATAAGGAAAACATAAGTTCCTTGAAAACAGTCTGCCTCATTTCTGTTTCTGCATCCCCAGCTCCTGAATATAGACTCAGTGAAACCAATCAATGTTCTAAATGTCATTAGAACTCAGCCTTCCAAGTATTTAAAACCAGTTCGATCATTTGG